>NC_043015.1:10838438-10840938 GCF_006345805.1 Octopus sinensis
TACTAAAATAAACAGTCGGTAAATTTTTGTTTATTTTAGTAGTTTTGACCACATTGGTCCCTCTTAGCGTGTGGTATCTACGAATAGTAGTACCCTCAATATAATATAAATATATATATATATATATGTATATATATATGTATTATATATAATATATATATATATATATATAATATATATATATATATATATAAGTGTGTATGTATTTAGGTATGTATATATGACTACATATAAGAATATAAATGTGTACAGATATGCAAACTCGCACACAAGTATGCATGCATTAGCTTATCCACGCAGTTACACACGCACACACATACATAAACGGCACACACCCACATATACATTATATATACACTCATAAAATGTAAGAATCCGTGAATCTCTACTTTGTTGCTAAGCGTTTAAGTAGATTCAGATGCTATTTATCCAAATTCTAGTATGCGTCATTTTTTTTCCTTTCAAAGTCATCCGTTTAACTATGCAAAAATTATTTGTTGAACATATTGAATATATTCACGTGTAAAACAAATGAAAATTACAATACAATAAATGCGGCTTCATAAAATGTTTGCCTTAACCCATTTTATACTGTCCGCAATTTTAGACATTGTATAGAATAGGTTATCGGCTGCTGAAAGGCTTCTAGTGCATGATACTACTCCCATATATATAGGTCTATCGAACTCACTTTTGGCAAAAGAAAAAAATTGGATTAACGTGGTCATTTCAAATAGATATTCGTTTGGTTACATTCATAAGAGAATGAAAATCACGAAAAATCGAAAAGAATCATGTATCGTCATTTTGTTGCAGCATCCATTATTTACTTTAAGGTGTAAAAGCGATAGATTTATTTAGAATTATAACACACACTTTGTTGAAATTTTTCAAATGTTGTCCCCTCATCATCCCAATGTTTAGAAAGGTAAACCATTCGAGAAAACATGAATGAATTTGAAATTTCATCACTATCTAAGTTTGATACAAATAGAGTTGAGTTCGTTATTTCTTATATATATTATTAGATTGCGGCCATGCCGGGGTACCACCGTGAAGAATTTTAGTGGAACAAATCGAGCTCAGTGTTTTTTCTTTAAAGCCTGGTATTTATTCTATTCGTCTCTTGTTCCAAACCGCTAAGTTACGGGAGGTAAACACATGAACACCGACTCTGGATCGACGCTGGCGTACAAACACAATAATATACATATATAGATACCTACATACATGTAAATATACATACATACATAAATGCATACATACATACATACCTACCTACATACATACATACATACATACAAACAAACATACATATATGACGAGCTTCTTTCAGTTTCCACCTACCAAATCCATTCAAAAGGCTTTGGTCATACCGCGGCTATATTGAAATATACATTCTGCAACTATCTGGTTCAGAAAAAAATGTCCTAATACACAGCCACACCTGCACATAATTGAATATATTGTGTGCATAAGTATATATATATGTTTCTGTATGCGCATCCGTAAGTGTATTCCATGGATGGATATATGCCTGTGTCTACCTACGTGTTTGCGACCGTGTATATGCCTGTCCGTATATGAAAAAGTGTTCTTAAATTCAGTATGTAATATTATAGGAGTTACATATCTTTTGAAAAACAAATGTAAAGAAACTATGCACATACAGAAATATGTGTTTGACTAAAATATTGTATATGTTATTATATATTATATAATAAAATATATTATATTATGATATAGCATGTATATATATAATATATGACTATATTAGTATATGCATGCACATTGTATCTTAATATATCTCTCCTTCTCTCTTTCTCTCCATCACTATATATATATTTACACAAACATATATATGTATATATATATATATATATAGTATATATATATATATATATATTATATATATATATATATATATATGGTATGTATGTATGCATAAACAGAAGGCCTGATAATACACACAAAACCAAACAGATTATACTACGTGAATTAACAGGTACTGTACCCATATATATTCACGCTTACTCGAACACACGTACACGGATGTAAATTGTAGCGAAAGTCTTACAATGGCGATAATAGTAATGAAATTATCTCCAAAGAAATAGACTATAAGTCAACAATATAATGAAGCCGGTACCCTCACAAACACACACACACACGCACACACACACACACACACACATACACATACACACATACACACACACACGTTTCTATTGAGCCATTATCAGCCATTATCTGCTGCCGTCAATATAAATTAAATTAAATCCAATTCAGTGCGCTGAGTAATAACAAAAAAGCACATGAAATACATGGAATTAAAATATATGAAAAACAAATAAGATACATACACACAAATACACACTCACACACACACAAACACATACACACAATAGTACACACAGATGTGAACCGTTACACGCACATCGATACGCACATACACACAAATCTTGTATACCTACAATTCACTTGAGGAAGTTCAGCACAA
>NC_043015.1:10845938-10875938 GCF_006345805.1 Octopus sinensis
ATGGCAGTTATGTACACGTGATATAACATTCACTTAGATGATTATCCGTTAGCACCATTACATTTCAGCTAATGCCTGTCTTTAAAAGAAAACATCAATTTCAAATATGAAATAATACCTGCTATATGGCGATATTTGTGTGGTTGAGAAGAGCGATGGACACAATCCTTTGCAGTGTCAACATCTTGACATTTGATGAATGATCGAAGCGTTCCAGACATGATCATACAAATTTTATGGTCAGCAAACATATATCTGGAAACAATACACAACGTAATCCTTTCTCTAAGATATATGGTAGCTATTTCAAGCACTCGAGTTATTCAGTCGTTAACTTGTGATTTTAAGAGACCCGCAATGAATACTCTCCTCGCTGTATCGACTAAATAACTAACAATGAAGTACATGTATGATTTAAATGAATAGCGAACATTCACACCTATATAGCATATGTTCTTGTCGCAATTGAAGAAATATAAATCTTATCTTCATTTTCTTCAGGTTATGTAATAATTCTACTTATAGACAGAATAGACAGCAAGTCAGCAGATATACCTACTCTTATGAGAATAAGAGTATATCTCCTGCATTTTCAGTGATTTCGTAGAGATGATGTTATCGTTACTTGATTTTTAGTCGCATAGCAATTTCCATTATCACACTTTCAAACTTATGTTCAACTGATTGTAGATTATTTTCATAATCTTGGATGTTCATCATCATTTCGGTTACTGACACAAAGTGCTTATCTCTTATCTGCATTAGTCTCCCGGTAATATATAGAATCACACACACATATTTACACACACATATACATACATACATATGTATGTATGTGTGTGTGTATGTGAGTGTGTATATATACGCACACACAAATACATATGTTTATATATATATATATATATATATATATATATATATATATGTGTGTGTGTGGTGTGTGTGTGTGTAGTATATATATATATATATATATATATATATATAAACTACAGTGTGAATTTGTGGGTGTTTGTGCGTGTGTGCAAATGTGTAAATACACATGTACGAATATATGCAAATAATTAAGTATGTATGTGCTATTCTTGTGCTCTCAAACGAATACATAGATGTGCTGACAATCCTTTCATCAAATGGTCGTATTAGACTGACTTATGGAAATGATGACAAGATATATAATTTCAAATTGGCAACAGCGCACACTCATTATATAGGTGAATATATGAGCGATTCATTTTATCAATTCTCATACATTGGTAATACTGCGAGGACCAAAGCTACACTCAGGTTGTTACCTAAAAGTGTTACCTAGCAAAAAGCGACTCCTAGAAATAGCTAGCAAATCTCCTATTTTTATTAGACACTAGACACATGTTAGGAAGGGGTGCTGAAAAGTTCATGGTTTTAAGGGTATTCCAACAGGCTACCGAGTTCTTTTCCAAAGATTAGAAGAACTGAGGGACCGCTGCAGTAAATGTGTGAATCGGAGAATAAAATCTGAATTAATTGATACTACTATATTTTCTTTTACCAAAAGACAGGAAATTTTCAGCAAACTCTAGTACTTACAAATTACTTAAACCGAAGTAATGCACTTTCTAGGCTCTCCAAAAACTGAAAGTGGAAACACATTTTGAGAACGACTTTTAGGAAGAATTTCTATCGTATTTTATAAGCATTTTAAAAATATAAGTTAATATTCTGCATCAAAAATGCTGCGAGCTTGCAGAGTCACTTTCAGGCCGGAAGTAATGATTATAGTCATTTCGTCTGTCTTTACGCTCTGAGTTCAAATACCGCCGAGGATGACTTTGTCATTCATCTTTTCGGATTCGATATATTAAGCACCAGTTGATTACGAAGGTCGATTTATTCGACTTAACTTCCATCACACTTGAAATTGTTGGCCTTCTGCTAAAATTTGAAACCAATGTTCCATAACCGTCTTAGTGCGGGACATTTTGAGTATATATTAACATAAATTTATTGAATCTGTTAATAGATTTCTTTAATCATAGACATCACCGGCTAATGTCAATATTTGCCATGCACTTTTGTCATTCTCTCTACATGATTCAAAGCATATTTCACGTATACGCTTAATAGTCATTATCGTATTTGTAATGCTATTGTAATCGTTTATGGTAGAACACTTAAATTGGTAATTTCCTAAGCACTATTTAATTTACGTATATAATACTATTTCCTAGAGTAAATAATGCAATTGTATACCCGTAATTCACAATTCATTACAAGTTTAATGCATATCTGCGTGTGAAAATGTGTTTGCATATATGTATTTGTGTGTTTTATATGCACACACAGTCACACGCACATACATACAACCACACATGCACACACTCATATATATTTCTCTACTACCCACAAGGGGCTAAACATAGAGGGGGACAAACAAGGACAGACAAACGGATTAAAACGATTACATCGACCCCAGTGTGTAACTGGTACCTAATTTATCGACCCTGAAAGGATGAAAGGCAAAGTCGACCTCGGCGGAATTTGAACCCAGAACGTAAAACCTATTTCTTTATTACAGACGAAATACCTATTTCTTTACAACCCACAAGGAGCTAAACACAGAGGGGACAAACAAGGACAGACAAACGGATTAAAACGATTCCATCGACCCCAGTGTGTAACTGGTACCTAATTTATCGACCCTGAAAGGATGAAAGGCAAAGTCGACCTCGGCGGAATTTGAACCCAGAACGTAACGGCAGACGAAATACGCTACACATTTTGCCCGGCGTGCTAACGTTTCTGCCAGCTCGCCGCCTTTGCACACACTCATATATACACACAGAGACACACATATATAGACAAAGACAGGAAGAGAGAAGAGGGTGTGGGGGAGTATGTGTGTGTGTTGCATAAAGATTACAAAACCATATAAATATGTATCATATTTTACGTGAAATAAAGATGTTTCTCGCAGCAAACGTCTCAAAGCTTATCGCGGGTCCTATATGCAAGGTGTAACCTGCCATAACGTAGTTTTGTCACTTATAGTGAATATGCTTTGCTGAAATTTCGGTGCACCTTGTACATCTGTACATCCTTCTTTGCCATGAAAAAAAAATGACCCTATATGTGTATAACTTGTACCTGTGAATCAGCTTGTATAGTTACTAATTTCCAGCTTGCGAATTGAGGTCTATATGGATACAGAGAATAACATATTATACCGCTCATTTACGCGCATCAACGTTCACGTATTTTTACACTTTTACTTTTTACATGTTTCGGTTATTTGAGTGCAGCCATGCTGGAGCACGGCCTTACATTTTCATATGATTTGTACGTCTGTGTATGTATATTTCTGTACATATAAGCACGACACTTAAAGCATATGAATACACACATATATGGCTCTTCGTAAAGATTTCGGATATTCTGTATTGAGCTTTTCTGGATCTTATCCTTTGACTCTCTCCTCCCTCTCTCTCCCTACCCTCTGTCTCTTGCTTTCTTGCTATACATATATATATATATGTGTGTGTGTGTGTGTATGTGTATATATACATACACACACACACACACACACACATATATATATATATATATATAATATATATATATATATATATATATATATATATATATAAATTATTACATTATATAAAAGGGCTTAGTAAAATAAATTACTTTGCCGCATACTGAATTCATTAGAAATAGTAGCTAAAAAAACTTTTTTAAAACTATTTCTAATACTTAAAGAAAACCTCTCTCATATAGTGTTTGCTCAATTCAACTCACGAAAGTATGGGGGTAAAGACATTAAAAAATCAAATGCAAAGGTTATTTGAGAACGTACGTTTCAAGATTAGTCAACTCGACATTTCTATCATCAGCTCAGAACTCCTTGGTTTGGATTTGAAAACACTGAAAGTGGGAGCATACCCTTTCGGCTTCTTATCGCTTCTGAAGATCTGCTCGAAACTAACAGTGCCAGCAAACTCAAATATGCAAGCGAAGAATTTCTGCTCTCCCCTTTCCACCAGCGTGGGTTAAAATCAGCAACACTATGCTTTTTTCGGTAAAATCCGAGGCATTAAATAGAGAGAGATGAATTATAATTTCAACAATTGAGGGTAAAATTAATTAATTATTAATCAATTTCACCAAGTATTCAGTATGCAAAGGGACCATTTAAGGCGAATTCAAAATATTACATTATATAAAAGGGCTTAGTAAAATAAATTACTTTGCCGCATACTGAACTCATTAGAAATAGTAGCTAGAAAAACTTTTTTAAAACTATTTCTAATACTTAAAGAAAACCTCTCTCATATAGTGTTTGCTCAATTCAACTCACGAAAGTATGGGGGTAAAGACATTAAAAAATCAAATGCAAAGGTTATTTGAGAACGTACGTTTCAAGATTAGTCAACTCGACATTTCTATCATCAGCTCAGAACTCCTTGGTTTGGATTTGAAAACACTGAAAGTGGGAGCATACCCTTTCGGCTTCTTATCGCTTCTGAAGATCTGCTCGAAACTAACAGTGCCAGCAAACTCAAATATGCAAGCGAAGAATTTCTGCTCTCCCCTTTCCACCAGCGTGGGTTAAAATCAGCAAACACTATGCTTTTTCCGGTCCCTTAAATGGTCCCTTTGCATACTGAATACTTGGTGAAATTGATTAATAATTAATTAAGTTTACCCTCAATTGTTGAAATTATAATTCATCTCTCTCTATTTAATGCCTCGGATTTTACCGAAAAAAGCATAGTGTTTGCTGATTTTAACCCACGCTGGTGGAAAGGGGAGAGCAGAAATTCTCCGCTTGCATATTTGAGTTTGCTGGCACTGTTAGTTTCGAGCAGATCTTCAGAAGCGATAAGAAGCCGAAAGGGTATGCTCCCACGTTCAGTGTTTTCAAATCCAAACCAAGGAGTTCTGAGCTGATGATAGAAATGTCGAGTTGACTAATCTTGAAACGTACGTTCTCAAATAACCTTTGCATTTGATTTTTTAATGTCTTTACCCCCATACTTTCGTGAGTTGAATTGAGCAAACACTATATGAGAGAGGTTTTCTTTAAGTATTAGAAATAGTTTTAAAAAAGTTTTTTAGCTACTATTTCTAATGAGTTCAGTATGCGGCAAAGTAATTTGTTTTACTAAGGCCTTTTATATAATGTAATAATTTGAATTCGCCTTAAATGGTCCCTTTGCATACTGAACACTTGGTGAAATTGATTAATAATTAATTAATTTTACCCTCAATTGTTGAAATTATATATATATATATATATATTCCTCTCGTTGCTTCAATACTGATATATAAAGAATCAGATCAATATTATGCAGTAACACCTAATTTTATAGAAAAATCTCGTCGGGCAATTAGAAATGTCCTGTAAACGCATTTCCACCCGTAGGACAGACGAATAGAAGAAATGAAAAACAAAAACGCCAACAATATCAGTAGGACCACACGCACACATTTTCTGGTATAGACACATCCACTGATCTGTAATTACACAATAGTCTGCATACATACCCGGTATAACAACACATGTCGCTCTTTAGATGTGACTAGTTCTATATGACAACGCATGAAATAACTGGGTTTGAAAGCACTTTCTACCTGTTAAGTGTCTTTTACCATAATACATTTCAAGTATTTTGACAATGTTTGCCCTGGCATTTCAGATCTCCTGGATCTGCATTCTTTGAAATACCCAAATCATATTTTATTCCTATCAGCAGTTGTTTTCATTTTGCTCTAATATCCGTGGACGTCTCCGAGATAAAGTCAAAGTCATCATTTTTTTTTCAAACAACTTGACCACTTATTCTGTTTCTTTTACTGGCCCAAATATTTCATCCTGCGTCTTCAATCTATGCATACTCTCTTTACTCTTTTACTCTTTTACTCTTTTACTTGTTTCAGTCATTTGACTGCGGCCATGCTGGAGCACCGCCTTTAGTCGATCAAATTGACCCCGGAACTTATTCTTTTTAAGTCCAGTACTTATTCTATCGGTCTGTTTTGCCGAACCGCTAAGTGGCGGGGACGTAAACACACCAGCATCGGTTGTCAAGCAATGCTAGGGGAACAAACACAGACACACAAACACACACACACACATATATATATATACATATATACGACAGGCTTCTTTCAGTTTCCGTCTACCAAATCCACTCACAAAGCATTGGTCGGCCCGGGGCTATAGCAGAAGACACTTGCCCAAGATGCCACGCAGTGGGACTGAACCCGCAACCATGTGGTTGGTTAGCAAGCTACTTACCACACAGCCACTCCTGCGCCTATTATCCACATGTTATCTACATTACACATTTCGTACTAAATTCGACCTGAAAGAAAGCGTTGTCTCTTTCTTTGTATTTACGGCCATTTATGTATCTCACATATCTCACCTGGGCATCATCAACAATGAATTCTAGTTATTCTAACTTAAAATCCTCGCCTCCGGATGAAATCTTACTTTGTTTTCTGGATCCATGAATCTTCCGCCCACAGGGAAATATATGATTGCTTTCAGAAATATGAAAGATCAGAACAGTCTGAACTTACATTTACGCGTATCGCGTCTATAATATAAAATTCTCCCAATATTTGTATTTTCAATTCCTTCTTTCTTCGCGTATTTTTTCGCAAGCTGTTTACATTTAGTGTTTAATTTGGAACCTCCATGGCGTGGAAATAGCGTAGGTTCTGGCTAAAACCAACATTTTCAAGCAAAAAGTAGAACTGTAAACCTGTAAATATATGTAATTAACTTTCACAAAAAGAGGAAGCCTAGAATAGTGCCATGTACGTGCGCTAAAGGATTTTAATAAAACCGGTAATTTGTTAGTGTAAACATATTAGTAGAATGACCATCCTCAAATACAAAATATTTCTACATGTATTTGTACATTTCAGAGTATATATTTCCATATACTTCTCATACACCTCTTTCTTTCGCATAAGTCTATCGCTGAATCTCTGCACAGTACTTGTGCTTAACACTCTCGTCCTCCTCTTACTCTCTTTCCTTTCCCTCTCTCTCTGTCTCTCTCTGTCTCTCTCTCTCTTGCTCTCTGTGTTAGCTTTCTATTTGCACGTACCGCTATTTATTTATATTTCTCAAGACTCGCAGAAGTGTAATTTATGTATAGACGCTGATGATTATCTGCGTCAAGAGAAATTTATATAAATAATTTTAATTAATTTTAATCACAAATTCAAATTTCGTGGATATGTGTCCAAATGTTAATCTGAAGGAATTTGCAATGTTATGTTTACCTTTTCTTGCAAATGTCTGTTCACTACTATTGCTACGGAATATGACGGCTTGGTACGTGCATACATTTTGATCTAGTAAACAACTATAATTAATTCCAATATAATTAATTTCATTAAATCTGCAAAGTTTATTGACCCTTGCAGAAAAAAAAAATCATCATTATGGTTAAAATGAAATACTTCATGCGTCTGAATCGATGTCAAGAGGAATTGACTTGCGATGAAAGACAATCTACGCCAAACAGTTTTCACACAGGTGAAGAACGTTATCCTATTTAATGAAACTGAGTATCAAAATAGGAAGTCTTCTGTAAGTTGGAGGGAATTAAATTCAACCCAGATGATTATTCTCGCGCTTGCCATTTCTTCGCATGTATGCAATACATACATGATTGTTGTATTATTATTTTTGTTCAATATATTGCTGAAAGACATCAAATATATAATCAGAAGATACTGATGGGCAATATTTGCTCTAAGTGAATTCGAGACAATTGAGGTACCTGGTTTCAGGAAGAGTAGCATCTCATCTGGAACGTGGATTTCTGATTTCATGACAATTATGAAAATCTCGTGATCCACAAATTGCTGCTCGCTTAGACAATCCCCAATTGTTTTACTTTATTAAAGTCACAACTTCAGAGCAAGCACAAAGACTAAGATATGTTCAATGACGTAACGTGACTTGCCAGTATGACTCCTTTGTAGAATCATTATTGTGCCATCATTTTCTATCCTACTGTACAAACGAAAGGAATAAGTAATTGCAGAGAGCTACACTGACATACGTATTTTTAAACATGTTCGTTTGGAGAATATATAATATATACGCCAGACAATACGAATAATTCTAATCTTCCACCTACATACGTTGCGTGGCTCAAGTTCAATTCTTTTTCAGTCTTGGTTGAAGCATTGTAAATCCCTTGGCGACGATTTCAAATTTAATGCTGAAAAATATATACCAGTATCACAATGCAAGAGCGTGGCTTAATGGAGAGGGTGTTGGATCCATGATCGTAAGACTATCGTTTCGATTCCTGGACCGGGAAATACGTTGTGTTCTTGCTCCAGTCCACTGTGCTTGCAAAAAAGAGTAAACCTCCGACAGACGGGAGTCCTGTCTAGGTGAGAAATATATATGCTATGAGGCCTGTTATCGGCCCTTATGAGTCTGAATGACTTGACAAAATAACATTACCATTACATTTTAGATAAAATATACTATTAAAATTTACAATGCAGCCTTCTGAATAAGCCCACTGATTTAACTGTCCATATACTCCTAATAACTTAAATGTACTTTGGCCGATAGATACAGTACAAAAGTTTGGGAAAATATATCATATAACCTCAACATATTAGTGGCATGAATGGATACGAGTACCTCCAAGTACACAGCAAGATGGCATTCGTTTATGTATGTTTTGGCAGAATATGGCGTTCTTGATCACGTATTTTGCCACAAAATCAATCCACATAAGTATACAGGGCTAACGTCGTTGTTTCGTGTTTACTTTATGTATTAGTAATAACGCTCCTGGAGGAGATACTGCACTTTCTTCTTGTAACTTCTCCTGGATTTAGAGGTGAATGATCAAATATAGTTAATAATCCAGACACTAGACATGTTCTTAAGTGATATCCGATAAGTATTTTAGATGAATCCATAACAGTTAACATTAGAGGTTTAGCTGCTCTGGATAACATATTGCGGGACTTTGATGAAAATCTCATTAGCAAACATTGACGGGCAAGGTATTTTCAGATTACATTCTATCACAACCTGCGGATTTTTCCAAACGAACAAAACAAATACAGGTTTACCTTAAATTATCGTGGATTTGTGCAAACTTCAGTATCCACCTTAGCGGAGATGAGCTGGATGGTATTTTGAAAATTGCTTTTTAGAATTGGTAACAGCAGCAATGGCACAATAATTCATGAGAGTGTTTTCTCAAACCAAAGTATCATTATATATATACATATACACATACATACACACTGCCAATGCATCCCGGTGTATTACTTGCTCCTTTCTTATGAGCAGACTCAGCACAGCTGATATATAGCGAACTGGATTACAGGTGTAATGATAGAAGTTATTGTTTGTTCAAAAGTGAAGGGGTTAGGCACAATTTACATGGGTCTGCATGGAATCGCTTTCTGTCCTTAATAAGGATCACAAACACGTTTTCAAAACATAGATGTCCCACCCCGTCCATATCACAATTTCTTAATTTGTAACATTTTACGAATTTCTTTTTATCCATACATATACGAATGTGGGAAATATATTTTTTCTTTTCAAAGTTTAAATTTTCTTAAAAGACTCAATGCCCCACCCCCATCTCGCACACACTTCACCTACCTGTTTTCAAAAAGCTAAAAACACCCAATGTTTCGCTTCCATCTGATGCTACACGCTTGCGTAAAACTGAACTGAAATAGCAGACATTAAAAAATATTAGAGCACCACCAGGTAACTCGACTTGCTAGAAACAACAGGTAAATCATAAAAAAAATCAAGTAATATTAAGTTTACAAGACTGAAAACAAATATCAACAAATAGCCACGTGACTGGAAACCACATTTCCCCCGCTGAATTCTATGCTATCAATCTAACATCTTCGCTGTATATATATATATATATATATATAATATATATATATATAATATATATATATATACATAGCTTAGAAACTTTCGAGCAAATATTGGTAGAGTCTATGTCAAACGTAATAGCACCACCACACACACACACACACACACCACACACACACACACACATATATATATATATATATATATATATATATATATATATATATATATATATATAGAGAGAGAGAGAGAGAGAGAGAGAGAGAGAGAGAGAGAGAAATATGATAGTTAACGTATATTTACCTGCACATTCATACATAATTTCTAGTATACTTTACTTGATAAAGATTCATCTATATATTGATATAAGATCATTTTCTCTGATTCTATAAAGTAAATAGCTAAACTAAGACCTTGAGACATCAGTTCACTAGTGTATATTCGGATTCGGAAGTATTACGATTGTAGACTTGAAGCCTACTAATAAATGGGTTTTAAAAAAGCAACAGAATAAAAAAAATAACGTCACAAATTATATAAGGTAACCAATCTATGCTTCGAAATCATATAAGTCTCTGCTCATTAGTGTGCTAAAGAATACGCATGAAGTTAGCCTCACGTTACTAAGATAATAAATTTTCCCAGCAAAATATCTGATCTTTACAACGTCTCGTTAACGATGATGCTACTCTGCAAAACATACTTTCAATGACATCTTTCGTTCTGCGATAATGAAGGATAATCCTCGAAAAGGAAATATTTAAACGAAATTAAGTAACGTTTGGTGACCAGTTTTCTTTTCATATATTTTTTCATTTTTCTTCCTCCATTTTCATAGTCTTCTATATTTTGTCTTTATTTATATTCGTTTCTACTGTTTCTTTTGTTTTCGTTTTCATTGCTCACAGTAATAATATATAGGAGAATACTATAATGGCTCTTATGTGTTAATATGTATCAAAAGTCGCTGGTAACT
This sequence comes from Octopus sinensis, assembly GCF_006345805.1. Taxonomy (NCBI): domain Eukaryota; kingdom Metazoa; phylum Mollusca; class Cephalopoda; order Octopoda; family Octopodidae; genus Octopus; species Octopus sinensis. Next base: position 10,856,798 of record NC_043015.1, read on the forward strand.
CTATAGAATCGCGTCAATTACTGGCAGAGGATACAGAATGTCATACTTCTTTAATTGCACTGGGCGTTCTAGAATTCCTTAATGAACAAACATTATCATTGCTAAGAAAAGAAAGTAAAAATATGATATTCATAGCAATAATGATGTGAAGTTGCTGTAATGCGTTTTAGCACGCAATATTTTACTATTTATCCATATTCAATGATTCAAATTCAACATGCAATTTACATGACTGAATGAATGAATGCCTTAAAATGACACCCACATGTTCGATGATTTAATGTTCTTCGTTGAACATTGATTTCAATTCTCTCTTTCGCTCTTTCTCGCTTGCAACACCATATATGTATGATACAAATGTACGTTTGTATATATATGCTTGTGTGTGTGTGGTGTGTGTTTGTATATATGATTGTATATATGTGTCTGTATATATATTATATATATATATATATATATATATATATACTATATATATATATATATATATACAATATGTTACATTACTCGGTAGTCAAGATAAAACTCTGAGTTTCAGATGCCGAAGTGGAAATCCACAACACCATCTCTTCGGTTATCTGGCTATTTGAAAACGTTATCAAATAGCCAGATAACCGAAGAGATGGTGTTGTGGATTTCCACTTCGGCATCTGAAACTCAGAGTTTTATCTGACTACCGAGTAATGTAACATATTGTATAGATAAATTTCCTCTATTTACATAATATTGAGGTCTCTTTCTTTCTTTTGTTATCTTACCGTTTTATCAATAAATCACCTCCCGAACGACGTTATTCTCAACTAAGAGCTAATACGACCTTTTTGGGATTATCGCCTAACATCGGTTGAGGACTCTCACAAACAAAAGAATCTAATATGGACGCATATCACATAGATTATTCTATGAAAGATAACGTTTTCAAATAGCCAGATAACCGAAGAGACGGTGTTGTGGATTTCCACTTCGGCATCTGAAACTCAGAGTTTTATCTTGACTACCGAGTAATGTAACATATTGTATAGATAAATTTCCTCTATTTACATAATATTGAGGTCTCTTTCTTTCTTTTGTATCTTACCGTTTTATCAATATATATATATATTATATATATATATTATATATATATATATGTGTGTGTGTGTGTGTGTGTGTGTGTGTGTGTTGTGTGTGTGTGTGTGTGTGTGTGTGTGTGTGTAGTTATATAACACAATATTATTGCTAAATACATTTGCCATTCGGTCACCACTTTATACTTTTCTATCATTCAGACAATGACACTTTACAAATACCAATAGTAATGTATAATAATATAAGCCGTTATGTCCTATGAACATAGCGTTGTACACTTGTTTCTAATGTACGTTTTGTTGCGTCTTTATACCCAGGTGAGTCTTGATCCAACAGACTTGTATTCAAATACGTTTTCAGATGTCTTTCCTTTTATCTAACTGGTAGGTGTGATTTTAGAGATATCATTATGTTATTTCTGAAATAACAATATTTAAACCCGTAGAATTTTAACAATAGCATCGCACAAAATAAAGTTAACAATTTCACCAGTCTTATGTTTTGAGTTCAAATTTCACCGAAGTCGACTTGGTGTTGTTTTTTGCGGTTCGGCGTCGATGAGGTAAATACTAAATCAGCACTGAGAACGATGTAATCGATTAATCCTTCCCACGAAGATTACTAGCCCTGTGCCTGTAGTTGAAGGAATTATTTCAATTTGTTGTTGATACTGTTTATTTGTTATTGTGAGACATAACAATTGATTAAATCAGGCTTACTCCTTTACTGACATCCACTTTAACTGATATTCATCAATGATATCTAATATCGAAAAAGAAAATGAAATACAAATAATAATAAGTGTACTTTGTCATTTTGCTATCTAAAAGTTTCTAATTTAGATTAATTTAGATTCCAGGCATTGGAAACATTCCAGACATTCCAGATATAATATTCAAGACATTCCAGACATCCCAGGCGTTCCAGACATTACAGATATTCCATGTATTCCGAACATTCCACAAATTTCACACATTCCAGACATTTCCGACATTCCGGGCATTGCAAACATTCCAGATATTCCGGATATTCCAAACACACCAGACATGCCACAATGTCTGGAATGTCATGTCTAGGATGTCTGGAATATCTGGAATACCTGGAATGTCGGAATGTCTGAAATATGTGGAATGTCTGGAATGCCTGTAATGTCTAGAATGTCTCGAACGTCATGTCTGGAATGACTGGAATATCTGGAATGTCTAGAATGTCTGGAATCACGTTAAATGACATTAAATGACGTTAAGTGATGTTATATGATGTGACGTTAGATAACGTTATATGACGTCCAATGAAGTTACATGACGTGACATTAAATGACCTTATATGAATTGGCGTTAAAGGCGCTAAATAACGCCCAACGACGTTACATGACGTGGCGTTAAATGACGTTAAATAACGTTTAGGAGTTAACGCTATATGGCATGACGTTAAATTACGTTAAATGGCGTGTCGTGACCTGACGTGAAATGACGTTGGATGGCGTAACGTTAAATGACGTTAAATGCCGTTAAGTGAGGTTAAATTTCGTTAAATGCCGTGACGTTAAATGACTTAAAATCTAAAGACCTAATATATGGTGGGTTGGGAAAGATTGGATCTACAAAATATCAATAAAAATATAAACCGTGAATCGATTGTCTTCCCTTGAAAAGAATATTCACCCTCTCTTAGTAAACTTTCCTCCTCTCTTACAACAAATGCAACAGTCTCCAGTTAAAAAGTTTCTCAAATATTGATTTTATTTGCCACAGATATTTCGTGAGAGTACAACAGGGGAAGAAATTATTAGGACCGTGGCACGTTTACAAATCCCATCACTCTGTATTCACGGAATATATTATGAAAAACTAATAATCATGGAATAAATTTGTATTACGATAATGGTAATAGATGTTCCAAAGGATTGCCTACCACGAGACGATGAAAGAAGTCAACAGATCACGTGCGTCTCCCTAGATATTTTCTCTACTTCAGCAAACCAGCGAGGCAAGGGAAAGCTTCCTGCTTTTCTAAGTCAATTTTATGATGATGAATCGATGGGTTTTATAAATTTTGCTTTCTGATGGAACTTCTTTAACCGCTACAATAGGTATTTGATATAACCCCACAAGTCAGTAATATTTGAACAATGAATGAGAGCGTGGAGAAAGGTAGATCGATTTTAAGTGACCCTGGATAGGCTTCGTTGACGGTGCTGTCATGCTTCTAGAGTTTAATCCAATCGTGCAGTATCCACTATTGGAGATCAAACAGCATTGGAATGTATGGAAATCTTCTATAAATAAGATCTGACTGTACTCTGGAGCGGGAACCTCTTCTTCATCTTTGTGGAGATCTAGACTGTCCCCTAGATTGTCGTCATTTCTGAATGCACTGAGATACGGCTGACTAGAAGAAGAAGAAGAAGAAGAAGAAGAAGAAGAAGAAGATGATGATGATGATGATGATGAAGAAGAAGAAGAAGAAGAAGAAGAAGAAGATGGTGATGATGATGATGATGATGAAGAAGAAGAAGAAGAAGATGATGATGATGATGAAGATGAAGAAGAAGAAGAAGAAGGATATGGTGATGATGATGAAGAAGAAGAAGAAGATGATGATGATGATGATGATGATGATGAAGAAGAAGAAGAAGAAGAAGAAGAAAATAAGAAGAAGAAGAAGAAGAAGAAGAAGAAGAAGAAGAAGAAGAAGAAGAAGAAGAAGAAGAAGGAGAAAAAGAAGGAGAAGAAGGAAAAGAGAAGAAGATGAAGAAGAAAAAGAAGAGTTATAATGAGTTATTAAGTGTTATAACTCTGGCAAGCTATGCAGATGATACGAAAGTCTCACAGAAAATACAGAACCCCAGCGATGTTGAACACCTGCAGCAGGAGTTGGACTCAATTTACAGATGGGCTGAGGATAATAATATGCAGTTTAATGCTGAAAAATTCCAGGCCCTGCGCTACCAGTATCCAAAATTGAATATTAAACCTACAGGGTACACCGGTCCACAGGGAATTTCAATCCCAGAGCCTAAGTCTGTGAGGGACCTGGGTATCGACATGAGTGATGATACCTCTTTCCAAGTGCATATTGCCAGGATGGCGACAAAGTGCAGACGACTGGCTGGATGGACCTAAGAACATTCAGAACCAGAGATAAGGAAACCGTGATGGTCCTCTGGCGGACATTCGTCCTCAGACGCCTGGATTACTGCTCACAGCTATGGTCACCCACCAGTGTGAGATTAACAGCGGACCTTGAAGCAATCCAGAGAAGATTCACAAAGGAGATCGTCTCTTTGCAACAGCTCAGCTACTGAGAAAGGTTGAAACAGCTAAGACTATATTCCCTGAAGAGAAGACGGGAGAGGTATGCAGTAATATATATCTGGAAGATCCTGGAAGGAATTGTGCCAAATTTTGGCATTGAAAGCTACTCCAATGCTAGATCGGGACGACACTGCACAGTGCCAAAGATCTCAGCAATGCCATCACGCTTCAGGACCAGCTTCTGCAAAAGCCTGGGTTTCAAGGGCCCACAGCTTTTAAATATTCTCCCAAAAAGTCTGAGGAACTTGCACAAAGTAGATGTAACGGTTTTTAAATCAAAGCTGGACATCTTCCTGTCGAGAGTCCCAGATGAGCCTACCTCACGGCAAGAGGTGCAAATGAGGGTAGCTATATCAAACTCCATTCTTCATCAAGTGTCACATATTAGAGGAGGCTCCTAGTAATAAAAGTGTAGCGCAAAACGGCGGTGCATCAGCATGACCGCAGCACTGGGCTGAAAATTAAAATGTGAATAAATGAAGATAGCAGTCTTCTTTTTTATCCAAGACTAATCTATGAAAATGAAAGTGATGATGACGGTAGTTATACTGAGTTTGAAGCTAATTCAGATCATAAAAAAAATTCAAGAGAATTTTCCAATGCCAATTTCATAGACACAGAGAATCTCTCAACATTTCTCTACATTTCTCTAAGGCCGCAGCAATACCGCATTATACGTTAGACATGAAGAATATTTTTTTTCTTTTATTTTTGATTTCATTTACCCACGAGAATTTAACTATAATATTTGAATCTATCATAAAAATTTTCTAGAAAAATAAAACCCAAACCTTTGCGCAATTTTTCTCATGTCTCGTGGGTGGCTTTCCTAAATAGATAAAACTACGTAACTTCTCGATCTCCTTCCTATCTGGCAACAATTTTCTATTAGATTTCGTCATGTAGGAATATACATAAAATATTGATCTGCAAAACGAGGTAAAAAGATATATTTTGATAATACTGTAATAGATGAATGCTTAAAGTAAAGAATGCATAATTGTTGTAATATTTTTCCTTATATACCTTCGGCCTTGTCTCCTTCGTCATCACCGTCATCATCATGTTGTCTTGCTCATGTCAAAGATCTTCTCTTCTTCTTCTTCTTCTTCTTCTTCTTCTTCTTCTTCTTCTTCTTCTTCTTCTTCTTCTTCTTCTTCTTCTTCTTCTTCTTCTACATCTTATTATTATTATTATTATTATTATTATTATTATTATTATTAACATTGTTATTACTAGTATTATTATTATTATTATTATAATTACTATTATCATTATCATTGTTACTATTGTTATTATTATTAGTAGTAGTAGTAGTAATAGTAGAAGTAGTAGTAGGAGGAGGAGGAGGAGGAGCAGTTGTAGTAGTAGTAGTAGTAGTAATAGTAGTAGTAGTAGTAGTAGTAGTAGTAGTAGTAGTGGTAGTAGTAGTAGTAGTAGTAGTAGTAGTAGTAGTAGTAGTAGTAGTAGTAGTAGTAGTGTTATTCATTTCCTCCTCCTTTTATTCCTACTCTTTCTTCTTCTCTTGGCTTTATTATGATTAGTATCAATATTGTTTGTACTACTGCAAATAATACTACTAATAATTTTATTGTTTGAATAACGATTTTATATATTTGTTTGTTTTTTCAGTTTCTAATCACAAGAATTTTATATCGACCAATTTATAGATGCTGCAAAGAAAATGGTAAACAGGAATTTCATATGATCTTTCAATAATTTGTTGTTATATTCTGTTTTTTCTTTGTTGGCGTTCTTGTTCATTTCAAAGACTTTGAAAATAAATACTTAGAACAACATCACAAAGATATAGACGAAAAAACGAAAAAAACAGAAACGATATGTCTTCAGATGTTTCCTACGTTAGAAATTATATTAAAAATTTAATCATTATAGAGATATGCTTTAATATATGTCTAGTTCTTTTCTTATTTTCTTTTGTTTCAAATTTTCCCTTTCAAATATAATTAATTAATAGGAAACGTTATAGTCAGATGAACTTTGATAACTCCTCCTTCTATCTCTCTCACCCCGTACACACGTATATACGTATATATATGTGTGTGTGTGCGTGTCTGTGTGTGTGTCTGTAAGTGTGTGTCTGCGTGTATATCTGTGTGTGCATGTCTGTCTGTTTCCTATATATAATATATATATATATACATATGTATACATAGATATACGTATATATATATATATATATATATATATATATATATTATTATATATATATATATATATATATACACACATATATATATGTGTGTGTGTGTAAGTATATCACACATACAAACACGCACACTCACAGACATATGTTGATACCCATGTATATGTATGTATAACGTACAGACATATCTATCTCTTACATTCATTCATCGTTTTCTTCCCATCTCTCTAATTATATTCAAATTTATATTCAATATATATACATGTATATATATATATATATATATATATATATATATATATATATATATATACATGCAGATAGCTATGCATACATATGTATATGTATGTATGTATGTGTGCATGTGTGTATGTGTTATGTTTGTATACCGGAAGCATTGTCGACGGGTTCAGAGATTCATTTCTTAATAAGGCTTTCGGGGTTCGACCTCACTACCTGATACCATTAAAAATTATATTGTATAGTTGCGCTAGATCGGTGAAAGATTTATGCCAGAATTTTGGTGGACGGAATATGAGTAAGAAAATATCGGATAGACTCCATAGCTGATTTCAATATATATTCGTATTAAATGGAGCAGTTTACATATGAACTACGTTTATGATATGATGCACGTGACAATGAAATAACACGCTCTTGTTATGTCGTTAGTGGTATATTGGTTAGTTAACTCCGACAGATGTAAAACTTTTGTGTATGTGCGCATATATACATACGAAACCACACACCATTCTTTTACTTGTTTCCTTCATTTGAATGTGGCCATGCTGGAGCACAGACTTTAGTCGAACAAGTCGTCCCCAGGATTTATTCTTTGTAATCTTGGTATTATTCTATCGAATTCTTTAGCCGAACCGCTTCATCAGGGAGACGTAAACACATCTACATCGGCGAGGGGATAAAAACAGACACGCAAATACGTACATAAATATATATATAACTGGATTCTTTCAGTTTCTGTCTACCAGATCCACTCACAAGATTTTAGTCTGTCCGAGGATATAGTAGAGATTGTAGCCCAAGAAGCCACGCAGTGGGACTGAACCCGGAACCATATGGATCGGAAGCAATTTTCTTACCACACAGCAACTCGTAGACAGAGAGAGTGAGAGCGGGACAGACAGAGACACACAGAGAGAGAGAGAGAGAGAGAGAGAGATATAGAAGTGGTTGACAGGGAAATGCTGCTGCTTATTTATTGGTATTTATGGGATGCAAGAAAGAGAGAAAATAATAAAGAGAGACTATTAATAATAATAGAGAGAGAGAAAGAGAGACCGACAGACAGAGAGTGAGGGAGAGTGTGCTACTTAACGGGAGAAAACCACTTCTAAGATTATATTTTGTTCCTTATGTTGCGGTATCCTTTACTCTGAGTGAAGAGAATGAAATGAGCATACGTTGTTTATATATTTTCATATTTTTTATATATTATGTATTTGTGTGTGTGTACATATGTGTCTGTCTGTATTTCTGTATGTCTGTATATATGTATGTATTTTGGAAGTAGTTACGTACGTACACGCGTCAGGAAATAGTTAGAAAACAGGCAGGTATAATGCGTATATATACCTCAAATACAAAGTAGAGAATAAAGTACAGAATAAAGAAAGTAATGGAAGGTGTTATGTTATAGCTTAATTTCGGCAGGTGTTTTGGAAGCATCATAACTTATGTCATAACCAGGTTCCTACAAAACAAAAAAACAAAATATCTTTTATAAAATAGTCGATGTTTCTCACAATATAAGTTGCGATGAATCTCTTGGAAAAACCAGGTATACATATGAGAAGAAAATGACAAATGCGTATTCAATTGCAATGCTTAGAAATATAAAGGTTCATATAGAATACAGTGGGGTATTAAGGGAAGTCTTTGTCCGATGGAGGAATAATGTAGGAATATGTGTGAGTGTTTAGTTTCATATATATATATATATATATATCACTATCATAAAGCGCACACACTCATACGTAAATAGATAGGTAGATAGAAATATAGATAGATATAGATATGGATATAGCTTAAGATAAGATATATATCACTATCATGTTCTAGTAACATTAAATGTAAGTATCCAGTATCATATTATTTGCGAGGTTGTGTTTTGTTGGCTTTTAACCGAAGTGGTGCCATTATCTATGCGCCATCATGTTGATGGGAGAAATCATGCGCGCTTAAGGAATATATATATATATATAACTGGATTCTTTCAGTTTCTGTCTACCAGATCCACTCACAAGATTTTAGTCTGTCCGAGGATATAGTAGAGATTGTAGCCCAAGAAGCCACGCAGTGGGACTGAACCCGGAACCATATGGATCGGAAGCAATTTTCTTACCACACAGCAACTCGTAGACAGAGAGAGTGAGAGCGGGACAGACAGAGACACAGAGAGAGAGAGAGAGAGAGAGAGAGAGATATAGAAGTGGTTGACAGGGAAATGCTGCTGCTTATTTATTGGTATTTATGGGATGCAAGAAAGAGAGAAAATAATAAGAGAGACTATTAATAATAATAGAGAGAGAGAAAGAGAGACCGACAGACAGAGAGTGAGGGAGAGTGTGCTACTTAACGGAAGAAAACCACTTCTAAGATTATATTTTGTTCCTTATGTTGCGGTATCCTTTACTCTGAGTGAAGAGAATGAAATGAGCATACGTTGTTTATATATTTTCATATTTTTTATATATTATGTATTTGTGTGTGTGTACATATGTGTCTGTCTGTATTTGTGTATGTCTGTATATATGTATGTATTTTGGAAGTAGTTACGTACGTACACGCGTCAGGAAATAGTTAGAAAACAGGCAGGTATAATGCGTATATATACCTCAAATACAAAGTAGAGAATAAAGTACAGAATAAAGAAAGTAATGGAAGGTGTTATGTTATAGCTTAATTTCGGCAGGTGTTTTGGAAGCATCATAACTTATGTCATAACCAGGTTCCTACAAAACAAAAAAACAAAATATCTTTTATAAAATAGTCGATGTTTCTCACAATATAAGTTGCGATGAATCTCTTGGAAAAACCAGGTTATACATATGAGAAGAAAATGACAAATGCGTATTCAATTGCAATGCTTAGAAATATAAAGGTTCATATAGAATACAGTGGGGTATTAAGGGAAGTCTTTGTCCGATGGAGGAATAATGTAGGAATATGTGTGAGTGTTTAGTTTCATATATATATATATATATATATATCACTATCATAAAGCGCACACACTCATACGTAAATAGATAGGTAGATAGAAATATAGATAGATATAGATATGGATATAGCTTAAGATAAGATATATATCACTATCATGTTCTAGTAACATTAAATGTAAGTATCCAGTATCATATTATTTGCGAGGTTGTGTTTTGTTGGCTTTTAACCGAAGTGGTGCCATTATCTATGCGCCATCATGTTGATGGGAGAAATCATGCGCGCTTAAGGAATATATATATATATATATATATATAATATATATATATATATGTGTGTATGTATGAATATGTATATATATATATGTATGTATGTATGTGTATATATATATACAATATATATATGCATGTATGTATATGTATATATATATATGTATGCATGCATATGTATAAGTATATATATATATATATATATATATATATATATATATATATATATAAACACCTTTTATCAATTCGAAATGAACAATTAAATTACACCGTCTAGAAAATTAAATATAATACAAATATTAAAATTAATAATAATAATTAAACGTATATATTTGGTATATTCGGTATACCAAATATATACTTTCTTATTATTATTTTGCAACTTACTTAATAATTGGTATATTATTGTTATTTTATTTTAATATTTCTATTATATGTAATTTTCTAGATGGTGAAATTTAATTGTTCATTTTGAATTGATAAAAGGTTTTTTTTTTTCTAATATATATATGTATGTATGTATGTATGTATACACGCACACTTGTATAGGAACAGGAATGGCTGTGAGGTAAGAAGCTTGCTTCCCTGCGCATGCGTGTTGTCAGTGTTGTTTGTTAATCAGACAGGTTTGCAGTGGACAAAAACTGATTGTAAATGATCTACTGTAAGTTAAGCCTTTTGTTATTTGGGTCCAGCGGGGCTTTGTTGTTTTCGGTAATTACTTTTTGTACAAGTAAGAAGTCCTCACAGGATTCTAAACTCTAGTCTGCCTGCAGTTTAGTGAAAAATTTTTTCTTACTTAATTGTGAGAATTCTTTTTAAAGACGTATTCCGCTTTCAAAATTTGTTCACTGATAGTTAGTAGTGTGTTTTAGAAACAACTTTTACCAATTTTTGTTTTAAACCTGCGTATCAAGTTGTGGCGTTCCAGGTTTGAATTGGAGCATCAAATAAGGCCTGGAGTACCGAGTGGCCAGAAGATATTTTGCTGTGTTTTTTTAACTGTTGTTCTCTTTTCTTCTATCTTTTATTTGGGACTTTCATTTTATTGAATTGTTTACTTTTTTCTTCCTTCCTTTTTGTTGAAACTATCTTTAGATTTCTTTCTTCTTCTTCCTTCTGTTTTCTTTTATTTTTATCTCAACTGGTTCTGGACTTTAAATTAAAACAAAATTGGACAATGTTGTGGAGTGGGAAATTGTACCACCCAAAAAGTGGTTCAAAGACATCAAGGAGAGGACGGTGGTGTTGAGAACCTATTCCAAGTCACTCGATACCATGGCCCTATTTGAAGAGATTGCCACTGAAAAAGAGTTGGCAGAGTATCTACCAACTATTAAATTCATCTCGAGGGGTGTCAAGTACGCAACGGTGTGGTTACTATTTGACACCCACGAGGGGATACGCAAATTTGCGAGTCAGCCCTTGGAGGGCAAAGGCATTTTGTTCCTTCCCTCGTATTGTGGGAGAAAGTTGACGAGGGCTTGGGTCGGCGGTTTGCCACCCGGACACTGGACCCAATTAGCCAATCTGGTTTTGACAGAATTTATTGAAAATCTCCGGGTGCAGGTAGCCGGTGATACTTGAGGGTCACTCCCCCCCCCAGGTGTCATGGGCGTCTGGAGCCTGGCTATATAAAGAAAAACTGTCCCCAAGAACAAAGTAAGATCCTGGAGCAGTTGGTTGAAACCTCTGAGGAAGAGGGAAGAAAGGAGCCCGAGGTGGCGGAGGACTCATCAAAGAAGGGCTGCAAGAGGAACAAGGTGAGCAACAATGGATGCTCACCGAAGGATCCTAGGGATGAGGGAGGCGACGCACCCTCCCTCAGGTGAGAAGGCCCCAAAAGAAAGTCCTGATATCAATTTTTTCGTTTAAAACTCCGCAAGGCATCTCACCAGCATGCCGTAGTGAAATAAATTCAAGAAGTTAAGAATAAAAGTATATATATATAGGGGACTAAAGCCATCTGAATATGGCTAGGGACAGGGCAGCGTGGTGGGGGTGTTACTGTTGCATTTAGCCCCAGGCGAACATCAACGTCGCCAGATAGGCTTGACACCATCACGGTGTCCTTTAACCTGCAAAGGGAGATAATTCCCCGATGAAGCGGAAACCACACACGGACCTAGGTTTCAAGGTGTATTGCCTATCATCAACGTGTGGTAGGCCCCCGCTTCCTCGACGAAATCTCACTCTGCAGGATATATATATAAATTAGCAAAAAAAAAACAACCTTTTATCAATTCAAAATACAAAAACTAAATTACACCATCTAGAAAATTACATATAATAGAAATATTAAATATACGATAACAAATATACCGATGATTAAGTAATGTGCAAAATAAAGTTGATCTCTTATATTATTCATGAGGCAACAAACCTCTTACTTCAATAAAAAAATGAGGCATTGTGTATCTTAACTGTTTTTCTAAACTAGGTAAGTTTGGAATAATATTCCCTCAAATTATCATTATTATTATAATTATTATTACTTTTTTTTTCTTCTTTCAAATTTGCTTCCATTTCTTGCCGAGTGTCTTCCCGACTCCTAGGGCAAAGAAACTCATAGCATACATTGGTAGGCCATTAAACCAAACTCAGTAGTTCGTTCATTTTTTTTTTTTTTAAGTTAAATTAAAATACATGAGCAGCAACAGTTCTCACATCGACAATGCTCTTCTCAATACGTGTGATGTACCAGTTAAGACAATCTTTTGCCGTTCTTGCAGGGATGGTAAGGCAGGGATCATTCTCACATAATTTTCGGTTCCCTTCTTGATCATTCCTAGTGCTCCTACGATATTATTATCATTATTATTATATTATTATTATATTATTATTATTATTATTATTATTATTATTATTATTATTATTATTATTATTATTATATTATTATTATTATTATTATTATTATCATTACTATTATTATTACTATTATTATTATTATTATTATTATTATTATTATTATATATACACATAGATACACACACACACACACACTCATGTGAGAGGCATTTTCAATTTCCATTTACTGAATCAACTCACAAGCCCTACTTTGACCCAAATGCATAGTAGACATTTTCCCAAAGGCGCTACATAAGGCTACATAGACCACCACCCTGCTACTCTGTTTGCTTCCAAGGCAAATTTTATCTGCTTTAGTGAAGTTTGTGATAACTGATAACACAAGATATCTTCTGGGAAGCTATACAGGAATGGACTGGACGATTGTCCCACGAGAGATTAGTTTGTCGTCTGATTAATTTCATGAAGACAATGCGTTGTTCGGATCTAAGTTTATTTATTGTGATTATAATATATGGACGTCAATAAGAAAATGAGACTTTACGAACTACCCGTGGCAATGTCTACGCATTTATGAAATGAATCAAGCAGATTATAGTTTATTTATGGTTTATTTAATGACGATTTCTCAATCTGTCATAACGGGCGTTCAATGCGTAAGCGTTCAGTCATAAGCATTTGACAGTGACTCTGAATATACCAAGTGCATTCATCCGCTTCAATCCCACAGTCTCTCTCTTCCTCTCTCTCTCTCTCTGTCTCTCAGTCCGTCTCATCTATCTTTCTAAGTACATCTCGGCGTCCATAGATAGATAGATAGATAGATAGATAGATAGATAGATAGATAGATAGATAGATGGATAGATAGATAGATAGATAGACAGACAGACAGGGCAGACAGACAGATAGATAGATAGATAGATAGATAGATAGATAGATAGATAGATAGATAGATAGATAGATAGATAGATAGATAGATAGATAGATAGATATAGATATGTGTATGTATGTGTACAAATGTCTATGTAGGTGGTGAATTTTTGCCTGTGTGTGTGTATGATTGTGTTTATATAATACCGGTACTAAACCACAAACCGGAATTTATCGATTCCATAAATATTGTTGAATAAAATGCGTAGTAGACTGGAAAAGAGTATAGCGGTTGATAATATGTACTAAAATATTTAAGGCGGTGCCTCAGCATGGCCAAAGTCGAATGAGTAAAACAAGTAAATATACTGAATACCGAAAGACACAAACACTCACACACACATATCTATCTATCATTTCCTATATATATATATATATATATATATATACCCGCATGCGAACGCACGTGTATGCGTTTAAGTAAACATTTCAAATAGTGTAATTTTAAAAATATAAATTATTTAAGAGAAGACAAGACAAAAATCAAAGCGAATACTGTGATTTGAATAGGTCGGATTTTAATTTATCATTCCAGACTTCAAATTACCTTGTAAAGAAAAACAGAGGAGAAATTTATTCCGTTTCCATAGATGAAAATCATTAAGTTATCTTTTAAGTGGAAAATATATGGAATTGGATTTGTGACATTAATGAGGATGGAAGTATTAAATAATTTACTTAATGTAGTGATGATATTTATTTTTCCTGGATGGATGAAATACGAAAGGTTTTAATTAGGATTGGGAAGCTATTCGCAACATTATTGAATGTTTTATTCCTTCTTTCCTGAATCTAGAGACGACGAATTCTTTTACCAGTATGGTATTGTCTGGGAATAGGCGCCATTGATCAAACCGCTGGCCACTGATGAAACGAATCTTCGCTTCTCTGTCTTTGTCTGTCTGTCTCTCTAATACACTCTCTATCTCGCTCACTCCCTATCTCTCTTTCACTCTCTCGCACTCTTTCTCTCCCCCCTCTCTCTCTCTCTTTGATGGTTATTGCGGTTTTTTTTTAACACAGTGAGTCTATGAGGGATATTATCTCATAGCAAATACCGTACTAACTGGATACAAATGCAAATTCTGCAGAGAAGTAATATTCCATATATGTATGTACAAACACCAGCTGCAAAGTGCAGGTCTTCAGATTTCAGTATCTTTACAGGTCATTCAAATACCTATATGAAAGGGAATTGGAAATTAAGTATGCTGCACATAAATAAGCTGTGCCTGAGTTTATAAGGCAAATAACAGTTTAATATCCAGTTTGGCTACAGAAAATTATAGTCAGTATTTTCCATAAATACAAACAACATATTTGAAAATTCTTGCAACATACAGGACAACGAAATTGCATGTTAATTAAAAATTTATTTATACAATGTAAAGTGAATTGACCTCAGAGGTACGTTTTCATATAATTAATTATACACGATTGAGTAACCAGTAACTTTGCACAATAACTGAAGCTCACAAATTACATAATCCACTTGCTTTGAATCTACATGGACCTAATTAAAGGTCTAGTATTCTAAATTCGAAATTGAAATCTAGGGTCAGGATAGAATCAACATCACTGCCGTTTTTACTGTTGTATGAGGTTTTCAAATCATCATCACACATTCATTGCACTCGAAAACTGTATAAACACACCATATACTATGCTAGCTAAGGGTACATACACTTAGTTCTTTTCAGAAAACGTGAATGGATGGACGTTCAGTAAAGTTGTATAGTATAATACCCAGAGGAGATTAAATGTATGCGAGAATGCTATAAAGCAGAAAAAGACATAATTAAATCAAATATATTGTAGAAATATCAAAACAGTATACAGATGTACGATTTCCCCTATTCATTGTAATTGTCTTATATATATATATTAATAGTAATAGTAATAGTATGACAACAAAAGAATGAATGAAACCGCGATATTATATAAATAGAGGAATTTATCGGCAAAATATGTGACAAGTATTCGGTTGCCATAATAAAACTCCGAGTTTCGGATGTTGGGGCGGAAATCTGCTCCGGCATCTCGTCAGTTATTAAGACAAAACATAATGGATAATAATACGAATGGTTTACACCTGGTACCTTACTCGTAAAGCACAGTTACTATCGCAGTGATCGTTATGTATATGGCAGATTAAAGATGGAAGATGGAATATACGAGAATATATTGTTAATTACGACAATTGTTTCGACACCAAAACTTCTTGTGGGACACTCAACAACTCGTTCAGGAGTATCTGGCGGTGTAGATGTATCTCGTCGGGTGATAAATAAATCAATACAGTTCGTGAAAATAACTGTTCGCAATGTAACCTCACGTTTTGTAGAAAGAAAAGTAACCAGACGGAGGAAATATCTTCATTTATATAGAGGATCAACAATAGAATCACCGATGGTGAAGAGAGGAACAACCAAATGCGGTAAAGTTTCAGTAACCCACCTACTGGATCTAGCGAAAATTTGCATCTAAACACCAACCAAGGAGATATAAGCCACAATAGTAAACACCAATTACGATCAATTTGTAGCAGGAGAAATATTTATGATACAGCTAACACGGTAACAACGCCAGTAAATGGAGTCGGGACTGTCCTATTTACAAACAAATATGATAAATGCTCATGCATCAAAATGTCCTTTGATGAATCTCTGTATGGGTACAAATCTTGTATACAAATGTATCGCGCACACAAGGGGAAGGCCGCATATTTACGTTGGGCTGATTCATTTAAGAATCATTATCGTATCCATGTTTACAGCTTTAAGACATGCAACATCTTTGGCAGACTTTGTATGGTGACTGAAGGACGATGAAAGGAAGTAGAGCAAATCTGGTCCATGTTAAGTATTTCAATATAATTTCCAGAAGATGCCGTCTCTGCTTTGAGGAATCCTTGTCTATTTCGTGGACTAACGATAAGATTATTTATAGAATGTCTAAACGGCCCTCGAGATGCGTTCATGCATATAAATGTGCTTTCGCACAGTGCAGTGGCAATGGATTTTGAGTAACCGTTAACATAATTTAATTTACTTTAATGTATAGGTGACTTTTAACCTCCGCATTCTTACAAAGACTAAGTAGATAGATAACTCGTTTTGTGATTATGAGTACCAAACCTCATGTTTGCGTATGCTCACATTCTTGTGGATGCTTGTATGAGCGAGTATGCCATGTTAACAGTTATTTTAAATGATTTTCTCGCTGGATTGCGTGTTCGTTTATCTTCTTGCCATCTGTGATTATATTTTTAACCTTAATACACACGTGAATAGGAAACTTCCTGATATGTCCACCATTACCACTTACATTTCCCTTTTTTTCACTGCAGGTTTTTAGTCATCTTTAACTCTCGAAAAAGAATTAAAGTATTTATTTTCCATTATATAGTATTTAAAATGATCACTCCAGGTAACCGATTCTTCCACCAAATTTCTGATTTGAACTTCAGTTGCGACCAACCTTGCTTTCTGTGAATTCAGCTTCATTACAAATGTTACCTCGTCGGAGCGATTGATTAATAAAATTGCTAGAGTATTGATTCCGTTTAGCAAAACGTTTGTTCGTATACCTTAAGAAATGCTACTTACCAATATTGCTTGAATAATACTGATATGTTGTTTTAATATCATTAATTATATATTTCAGGAATGATCTTCTGGAAAACCTGGCGAAGAATCTATTGTTGTATTACGGAATAAAAGGTGTCGTTCACTCAATTCACTTTGTAAAACTTATATTTATAAAAATTCAATGCACATTGACAGCTTTCCAGGTGTATTTTCAGTAATACGATCGATTTTTCCTGTCAAATTGAGTTTCATATCCGATAACAGTAGACGGGAGACAGGATTTCAAAACTAAACTGAAACCTGAATCGCTACTTTTCACCCGTTACCTCACCTGACGTTTCTGCAGAACGTTATGCTCGAGGCCACTGATTATTGTTACGTGACAAAGGGATTACCTTTATTATGATTTGCAATTTGCTATTCCACGAATTTTTTCCCAGTAAAGGTGAGATTGTTAGAGCTTCGTAACCTTGTCTAAGTAAGTAAAGCCTTCAAAACGCATAGATCCTAAAGAGGTAGAGCGATTCTCTCCGGATGCTCAAGCAGTTCTGCTCATGTAACTCTCCGAACAGCTAATGTTCTTATTGACGCTGAACGTATGGAAAGCAAAGTTGATTTCAACTAAATTCAAAGCTCGGTAATTTGGTGGAAATCCTGAATATACAACAGCTAATTTTACGTATTAGCTGGTGGTATTCTTATCTCCTCCTCCTTGAATAATTTTCTCCATACTTAATTAAATTAATTCATATCCGTTTCATTGCTTAACTTATTTAGACGTTTGTATTATAATTGAACGTTTCACATTTTACTTCCAGTTAAAAGAAAAAGAACAATAAAGCCAGAATGAAAGCTCCATCGTAATTCATACGTCCTTAATTTACAGCTCTACGTTATTCCCTATAAAAATTCTTAGTGCATTTTAAGGGATTGTTTTTAATATAAACCATTTTATATTTATATTATCTTCAAAAATATTGCTAGCGCCCGTGTAATTAGATTATACCTAGAATTAAAGTAATTTAGTAATTATCGCATATTTAAATATATATTCCTTCGTGACAGACAAAACGTTCAGCTAAATCGAATTATATACATTATACAGCCGTATTCTACTACATGAAATTTGTAATTCGAGAAGCCTAACCACATTTTAGAATCTATTAATTTACAAATTAAGATGACTAATTATATTTCAATTTTCATACATAATATTTTCTTTATATCATTGATTTATGTTTCCCTTTATAGACATTTCTTTGAGTAGATTAAAAGTTCAGTAACACAATATCTATAATTTTGTGAATTGTAAATCAGTCATTTACTGAGCTTATCGTTACACACTCCACTATATCATACTCCAAAATTTTCAAAATATGTCATATATATATATATATATATATATATGTAGGTCCCGGGTTGAGTCGGGGTTAACCACAGTAAATAAGGTACTCAATACATAGCAGAGTAAATTAATTTATTTTATAGAAGGAGCTTCTACAGGACTAGAACTATTTCATTCAAATGAAATCTTCAGGAGCTTCCTGAAGATTTCATTTGAATGAAACAGTTCTAGTCCTGTAGAAGCTCCTTCTATAAAATAAATATATATATATATATGAGAATTTGTATTGTATCGTTTTAGTACTGTATACGTATAATTATACCGCTTACTTATTTTACACTCGTATGGCATTTTCTGTTGTATATAACGTTAATTTGTCCTCTCCTTGCACGTATTCATCATCTCTTTCCCGTTGCTCTATGCTCTGGCGCTCCCGTTAGATGACAATCGTCTTAGTTTTAAATAGCGTG
>NC_043015.1:10880938-10953438 GCF_006345805.1 Octopus sinensis
CAAGTTTACCGATGTTTTTAATGGTATAAGTTGTTGATGTTTAGGCGCAAAGAAAGTCTGCCTAAGCAAATAGATAATGATGAAAGATTTTTCATGCATGGTCACCTAATCATAATTTCAGTCACTATATCGCTGTCAATGCTATGCAAAATGTCATCTCAGTTTTTATGATGCCATGTTGCGATGCCAGACGAAAGATATTGTGATTATCTAACTACTCATGTCAACTAACTACTTATTTAGAATGTTACCCGAACTAGACTGAGGTCGAACTAATCGATCGTAGACAGCTCTTAAAATTTGGTCTCATTTTAAATATAAATGTTCAGTATGATTCTGCGCTTTATGGACTCATATAAAGTCGGTCCGCTCCACAGAACTGTGTTGCCATTAATTGAACAATATACAGATCAGACCGTTTTGTAATCAAGTAAAGATTACCCCACGGTTAGATTTAAGCAGAAATAGCTTTTTATGAAGACTATTTATTTTGATATGTCGTTTATAGCATTTCCTATAATTATATAATTGAACGATAATGTTTTCCACTTGAACAGTTTAGGAAATGCAGAGAGTATTAATTTTAAATCTTGGCCAAATCCAAGCAGATAATTGAGTAATGAAGTAAAATTTGTATAAGATAAGAGAATTCTTTATAACAGCAAATAATTACAGTCTTAGTTTGCGAATGTGAATAGAAAGGTTTGAGGCTTGACTGCAGCTCTTTCTAAGTCATTTTATTAATAAAAGAAATTGATTTGTTAGACTAGAGTTTATTGAGAATGTAATGGAGTTGCGCTTTTGTGTGCATTTGAATAGGATTTGGCATAGCCTCTAAGCACATTGTGTAATGTAGAGGCAAACATATGAGAAATACTACGTTAGCAATGAACAATGCCCACAGATAAACAGAAAGACACGCGTAAGTGTTTCATATAAATATAAATGCGCAAACTATATTCTACAATGGAGCACATAATGAATAGCTATATCAATAGGTAGAATATTTAACACATTAAAATATTAATGAAATAAATGCAATATCTGTGAAAGATTAACGAGGAACAACTCTCATCAATATACATTTCTTTTCTGCTTTCCTGTTTGCAAACTTTATATGATATTCGCCTCTAATATATAGATTCGGTACAAGGGTTAGTTAAAGTATTTAGTCAGCACCAACGATAAGTTTATTTGAATAGTAAGGAAAATATTCTAAAATGTATGCCATATTCAGTAATGAACAGATATGATCGGAGCGTATCCCTCCCAATTCCCCATTACCCCCACGTACTAAAAATGTAATGAGAATTGCTGTTAAATCACTATTAGATTTAGAATACTAACCTTTGGTATTTATTTACCGGAACAGCACGAATGCAAGCAACACAACTCAATAGAATTACACATGCAATTTACTTTTCTTATGTTGATTCTCTCTATAAGCGTTTAAGTTTAAAAAATATGTTGAGAAAAGAAATAGGTGATATACTTTATTCAATTTAATTGCTGCCTTTAGGTATGATACGAAAATCGCTGAATAAAATTATGAAAATAAATATTATATATGTTTGATTTTGATAGAGTTGTAGACAGATAGATTTATAGACAGATTCCTGAGGTTCCTTAACTGCGGAAATATTGTAAATTAATCATAAATATCAGCGTTCTTTATACAGGATAGTATAACCAGTATTGAGCAAAAAAAAAGCATTCGCGTTCATTTATTATTATTATATTATTATTATTATTATTATTATTATATTATTATTATTATTATTAGTTCATTTTAGACCACTTTCAGCGATGTTCATAATATGTACCACCTATTATATAAATAAACCCTCTGCGACTAAAATGATAACATGCAAGTCCTAACTGATGAAACGTCTTCCTTAAAAACCGTCAGTTCAAAATCAACATCAGGCTACATAATGGAAGAGTGTCAACGAATTTTGACAACGAATTTTGTGGGAGAGGATATCGAAAACTTAACCGCTGAACAAGTGTGCCGTAAGACTACTTCAGAAGTGATTATCTCCTATTTCTCATAACATATGTCTGTATAAGTGTAGATAAGATTCTTTGATATCTACGTTGGCGATTTCTCAGCAGTATTCTACTGTCAAATTGATGCTGACGAGCCCCAGGTGAGTGAAACATGTAACAGAGATATTTACGTCGCTATAGACACTATTCCCGGCAGCATCTTGCAGTTGAGATGAAGTAAAGACGTCCGTGGTTTCTCTTTTCATTGGATAAGTCTCTTACAAAGGACAAAATAACCCGAGGTAAAGTGCCTCAACAACACCAGTATTAATATTCATTGCGTAATTAAATTTATCTGCAATGCAGATCACGGATGTATATCTTACGTGTGATCATTGACAATTCAGCTTCCGGAGTAAACGTAGGCTTACGTCCAGAAATTATCGCCAGTTCCATAGTCTCTCCGTTTAAGAAAGAGCCTCGTACGTGAACAATAAACGGTAACAGCCACAATTCTTTAATCATCAGCGCAGCTGCATCTTCCGTTGTTCCTCTTGTCTGAGAAGAAGAGTTATCAGGAGATCAGAAAGTGTAGCTGTGCACGTATAATATCCAGTTCAATGAATGATGTTGAACAATTTGCACTACATTGTCTCAGATCGAAACGTTTGAGGTATAAAATCAGTATAGAGTGATTATTCAGAATCTTATTTGATCTTCGAGAATACGGAAGACCCGTCTAACTTACTGAATATGATTTCCCTTTTTCTTATGAGGAAAGCATATGACATACACTTGCTCATATACTGACACGCACACGCACCTTCGTTTTGGGGGGCCCCAAGTCTATTATTTCCTCTTCTTTCAACCTCTCCCGTCAGATCTGGTTTTTTTCCAACCGGAATGCGTGTGATGTGTGTATATGGATTCAAATGAGACAACAAAGCCAAGGCTGTGTGGAATATATAGGACATTTATAAAGAGAAAGGTAGTTTTACTTTTCTCTTTCTGGGATATTAGGGAGATCTCTTCATCAGAGACGACATGAGAGTTATTTTGGAAAAGAATGGATATAGGAATTATAAAGGTAAATAAGAGAATAAAAAATATCAGTAATGATATATGTAGGATATTATAGTTGCAGTTACATTATCCAAGGAAAGTGCTGTATAAAATTGCTAGAAATGTTTCTTCTCCATGGTATGTAGATTCCGATAGGAGTTCATATTTTGTTATTATAAGTGGATATTGTGGGGACATAAATTCCATGCGCTGATCATTCAAAGTGGTCTTGTGGTGTAAATGAAATTTTGAGATCGTACTAGTGGAGTAGTAGTAGATAGAGAGAAGAAAATATATAAGTATTTTAGGAGGCGAATGGTATTAGTCAAAAGGAATAGGGAAGGAAAGAAGAAAGAAAGAAAGAAAGAAAGAGAGAAGGAAAGAAAGAGAGAGAAAAATCTTTAAAAGGAGTGTTAGATGGTGGTCAATATATCGTGAGGGGGATGGAAGAGGAGAACTATCAAGATAAAAGGAATAGGGGAGGGCTAGGAGGAATAGATGAGAATGTAAGTAAGGGGTATGTGTGAGAAGTGGAATATTCTAGGAATAACGGAGGCACTGAATCACTAATGTGTCAATTATATCGTAATCTCTTTCTGAGTAATCTGAAAAATGTGTTCCTGTGCACATTAAATCTGCACAAGAATGAGATTATCTCGCCTGAAACGCTAAACAATTTTTCTATAAGGATTAATATCGAGTTACACACAGATGAGAGCGATAGTCACCTCAATGGGTAAGATAGATTTAACATCTTTATTTCCATTATACACGTTAATTATGTACTGCTACTCTGCATAATAATTTTCTAAGCATGCTAATGAGATAGTCGGTCCTTTACAGAATAGTTGGATGCAGATTATGATTACTAACAGCCTCTATTTGGGAAAGGATCTCCTAGATAGATCAACCAAATATCCCTCAAATCCAATACTATCGGATTCAAAAATGACATTGAATAAAGTGTAGGACAATATACCTTGAGTTTGTTGTTACATCAGATGTCATTCGAGCTCTGCAGATTGTAAGTTGATAAGATATGAACAGCTGGTTCATATGAAATATATATGAAATAGCTTGTAGTGTGCCACATTATTACAGTATAATTTCTGCTTTATGCACACATGTTGCTTGATTTCTCAATGTTTATTCTTGTTGTTACTCACAGAAATATTTACATGTAGATACATTTAATGTCCTTCTGTATAATGATCTCGCTTGGAACACCTCTTACTTTTTTTCGGAAATTCTCTCTTATAGAGCTTTCAAATACTTTGCTTTATATTTATTATATTCTAAATGCCATTGATAAATACCACTCAATAATGTTGCATTGTAATTTTCTGTTGTTTAGAGGGGATTGTTTTCCTTGTTCTGAACTTCTAGTACTTCATCCTACTATCATAAAACGACTTACCGTTAATTCAATATATTAAATCATTTAAAATGGAGATCAGCTTTTCTTCGGTTATCTGCAAATGTACTACTTATAAATTATTATTCCTTTTGAACAGGAAATTTTCTCCTGTCATAGTTAAACAAAGAGGTTTATGAAGTAGATTCATATTATACACAAATTAATTATATTTGAACTTATTGGAATTTCATTCTTGTGTTTTCTTTCCTCTTCGTCCAAAATGAGGATTGACAATTAGGAACTTAAATAAGAATGCATTAAATAAAGACTCTGTTATTCATACCACATCTTTGAATCAATTTATATAGATATATAAAAATTTAGAATAGTGTTTCCTAAATTCGGCAAACAATTAAACAAATGTACCGAGTAGTACTAAGAATACATTGCTTGGATGAAAATAAGGATATTCGACTCATGTGATGTGTGAATGTAGAAAATGACAAAAGCTAGAAATTCCTAATTTTAGAGTGTTCTGCGTGGATCAAAATGGTAAACAAACTTTGGTGTATCTGAGAGAGTTCAACGGTCCAACATGGTGATATGATTGGAAAAAAAAGAGGCTTAATGAAAGGGAGATGATAACAATAACAATAATAAAAATAATAATGATGATGATAATAATAATAATAATAATAATAATAATGACCACAATTGGACTGGCCAAATATCTCGAAATATCGAATGACTGGATGCTAAAGCTCGTGGAAAATCACGAGAGACGAAAGAAGCTTCATTCTATCATAAAGGAAAGCAAAAAATTTTCTATTGACATGGGGACATGTCTTATTGGGCTGTCAATTAAATCTTGTTTACTTATAACATTGTTAGCATTATTTTTCACCACAGTTCAAGAATACCAAATTAGGTGATATCGAAAATATATCGGTATCGAAATAAGGCAGGTCATTTTTCTTCAATTCTTTTATTCTTGTGCTCTGATATATTATTATCCATGAGAATATGCTGGGAAGCCACAAATAAGATATATTTGATATTAAGAAGATTGCTTAAAAGGCACAATCAAATGTGAATTCCTGGATAGGGTGGAGAACTAAACGTTTATTGATAAGGCACATTTGGATGTAAAACAAATACATGTTCCAATATGATTATTTACAGTATGCGATGGTTGAATAGGCGCCATTTTATATTTTTCTTTTCTCACATATTTGCTTTATATATTATCGACTACACGTTTGCTTTATATATTGTCGACTACACATTATAGTAGGGCCAGTTGGACACTGTCCGTGATAAAAACAGCAACATGAAGCAATTCACTCAGCCAGAAAATCGGAAACGACATATTGTACTGCTTGGCATTCGCGCCAGTAGCTCCAATACAAACGTTTCAGAGTGTTTGTGTGTTAATCCGAGGACTTTGCTGAGGATTTGGAAAGAGTTTAATTAGTCTAATGATGATTACGAAGGTACAGCAGCTCGGAAAGCTCGCTCTGATAGTTCGGATAAGAAAAGATCTCCCGAATATGTTAGTGAGATCCAGGCCATGATTGAGAATGAACCCTTCAAGACAATATGGTCCATCTTCAGGGGCATGGGAGTATCTAAGTTTCTTATCAGGCAGGTAGTACATGAAGACATTCAGTATTCCCCATACAAGTTGAGAAAGGACCCCAAGTAATCAAGGACAAGTGGAAAGACCTCGCTATGAATGTTTTGAACAAACTCGTGTATGCCCTCCAGCCGTAATCCCCAAACATGTACCGACTATGATAAAAATCAAACAATCAGTCAGCACTAGTGATGGCGATGTTATGCCTCCATTCATCTTCCCACACGGCCCGACTCTCAACATATCATATACCCGGAGGAGTTAGTGCTGCTCTGAGTGAAGGGGGAGGCTGCTGGAAGGCCATATGTCGGACAACATGACTCTGTACCATGCCACACTTAGCAGAAGAACCTAGTCATGTCTGTCAGAATATTTCTGCGACCACATCACCCCTAACATCTGCCTAACTAATACCTAGACTGCAACTACTTTGATTATTATGTGTTTGGCGCAGTTGAGCGAGAAACGAACAAAACTGCTTGTTACACCAAAGTTGAACTGAAGACAGTGATTCACCAACTTAACCAAAGTGACCGTTCAGAAGAGTTGTAGTGGATTACGAAGTCATCTGGAGGCCCTGGTTGAAGCCGATGGTGATTTTATTGATTAAATACACTCTGTATCATTTCAAGATATTGATATGTAATTCTGGTAAATATATTGTGAGAATAAGGTGTCAGTGTTATTCTCATTTTTGGGTAATTTGACAATTTATTCACCCCAACCTGTATATCCATATTAGTACATCTCTACATCCATGTTTGCTAGAGGCATGCATTCATATATATATATATATATAATATATATATATATATATAATATATATATATATTTATATATGTGTGTGTGTGTATGTATGTATATAGATATATAGATAGATAGACAGATAGATATAGATAAATACATACATATATATATATATATATATATAACGCACACGAATGAAAATAGGGACCATAATTATCCGATAATATAGCGACGCACAATTCTTGAGACTGATGTCAGCTGCAGAACTTTTCGTTGTCCGGAAAGTTCGTGCCTATTTTTAAAGGAAAGTAAAAGGTCAATAAATACTTGTCATTACATTTTTTATCAACCAAATATGAACCATTTTGTTGCACAATGCGTCTCAATCCTTCTTTTAACTTGAAAATACCCTCTTCCCAGCATTCAGGTGTTTTCATGACAAAGAATTCTTCAAGGTCTTTTTTTACGTCATCCAAGTAATTGAATTTTTTACCATTAAGACTATTCTGCAGAGACCTGAATGAGTGAAACCCCGAAGGAGCAATATTTGATGAATAGGGAGGGTGGGGTAACATATCCCAGCCCAGCTACAGCAATTTTTGTCTGGTTCCCAAAGAAAACCAATACCTTTCCCGTTGGCCAGTTCTTGACGTTTCTCTTGAATTGCTGCGTTTAACTCGTACAGTTATGTGCAGTATTTATCAGAATTGTCTGGTTACTTGGAAGAAATTCATAGTACAGAATTGCTTTCCAATCCTACCAGTCACAAAGCAAGACATTTTTAGGGTGAAGACCCGCTTTTGGGGTGGCTAAGGGTGGCTCATGTCGCTTACTGCAGGTTAGCTTTCTCTGAACATTTCGATAGATAATCCATCTCTCATCACCTGATACAATTTGCTTTAAAAAAGGCGCATTTTCATTCCAATTATAAAGCGTATCACAGTTGGAAATGCGATCGAAAAAGTTCTTCTCACTCACCTCATGTGGCACCCAAACATCGTAGCGATTTGTGTACCCAAGCTTTACCCGGTGCTCATGAGCGACGGATTTTGATAGGTTGAGGCTTTATGCCAATTCTTGGATTGTGCAATGTGGGTTATTCTCAATTAATGACTTGATTTGATTATCATCTGTAGGGGATGGTCTGCCTGATCACTGTTTATCAATAAGGCTACAATATCCAGCTCGGAACCTTGCAAACCACTTCTGTACAGTTCTTTCGGCTAAAGAAACATCACTGTAAACTGTCCATATTTCTTTGGTTGCTTGTGAGGCATATTTCCTTTTCCGCAAAAGAAATGCATCAACTACTGAAAATGAAATTTCTTATCTTCCATTTTAAAAGGTTACAGAATTAATACAGGTTATAGGAACATAAAACTTCTTCCACGAAAAGATAGCTTAAACTGATCTCTAAATGGAAGTGTAGTCAAATCCTATTTTATGGACTCAAACATGTTCTAAAATAAGTCGAAATATAAGCCACTATATATCGGCATGAACTTTCCGGACAACCTAATATATTCATATATAGATGTGTGTGGGTGCGTATGCATTTATCTGTCTTTCTCTCTCTCTCTTTCCCTTTCTCTATCTCTATCTCAATATACATATATATATGTGCACATACATACATGTGTATGAGTGCATGTGTGTGTATATCATTTTAGGTGTAATTTTTTTACGTATGTATGTGAGTACTGGCGTGTGCCCTTTTTTGTGTATGAACTTATACATATATAGTGATGTTCAGATTAATAACAGATATCATGCGTTATTGTCAGTAAGATTTTAGAAATTTGGGTTTACAAGGGCTTCTTATATCCTAATAGCAATGATAAGTTATTTCACAATACAATAGTATTTAAATACGGTAGAGAAGTCGTACAACTGAACTATATATATACATATATATATATATATATATATATAATATATATATATATATATATATATATATATATATATATGTGTGTGTGTATATATATATATATATATATATATATATATATATATATATACAAAAATATTAGTCTCATCATCCTTTTCAGGATTACACTCTTTCCCAAATATTTCATGCACACATGGTCTTGAAAATGCTCACATGGTAAGATATCTGTTTCTGTCTGAAAATCTTCGGAGCGTCAGCGAAAGCCATGGACAGAGTCTCTAATTACGAACCGTTCACAATTGTCAAAAGTTTATATGGATATTTAGGTACAATTTTACGATAAGTTATTTCATTAACTAGAAAAATTAAAATTAAAACTTAGAATAACAAAGGATCTTGACTTCTACATGAAGTGCATAAACATACAATACATAAATGAGATCTATGCGTTGAAAACTTAGAGCAAGCTACAACCCTAATAGATCTCATTTGTTCATCGGTCAGTCGGTGTCATCAAATGTAGGAGATTTCAGTTGAATTTTTTTCTTGTTCACGGTCTAACTATGTCTTTGTTTTTATATCACATGTATACAATCATATAAAAGTTTGATATAATGTTCTGCTCTCCTCCAAAACAATTTGGTGTATAGTTTGTTACACGAATATTGCAAATATATTTAACGTTTTGCGTGAAATTTGCAAAAATAGTAGGGCATATTCCCAGACCTCATTATTACATTTCGTTTTATACAAAATTTTGGCTGATGTGATGCGACTATGATTCACCGAGGAAAGGTAAGCTTAAAAGATGTTCAAAGTATCATGAAGGCTGTAAGACAGACTCGCTCAACCCATCAGCTTGTGAATATCTAAGATTTTTTTCCATTGTATTTATGAAATATAAGTCTCTTGTAATTTGCGGGGATTAGTTTAATTAACGATAATTATTTCGATTCTCATTACGGTTATAATTTTATTTGAATAAACAGTATTTTTGGTCCACATCTTAAGTATGCTTTGTTGTACTTGAAACAAGATAAAATAGTCGGTTTTCACTCACGATAATTCTATAGAGTCTTAACATATTATCCTTTGTATAATATTGATCAAAACTTGTTCATTTATATCATATGATTTAATAAAACCATGTAGTTATTTGCATGCAAATATCATATAATATAATGTTTGATTTGCAAAGACAAGTTCTAGAATAATAATATCAAGATATAGGCATGGTGATCGGCTTCTACTGAAAAGAAAAATCAAATTTCAGATAATGTTATATGCAGTTACTTAGTTTTATATAAAGGTTTATATAAAATTCAGTACCATAATTTCAGACGATATTGATATTCTCTATTTCAATTTCGCTTGTTCCCAAAAGACAGCAAGCTGAATAACATTTAGTTCCTTCAAGAATCATTATCGTCCTTTTGTTTTGAAGTATCCTCAAGCAAGATAATTTAGCTAGAAATATGTCTGTATTTAGAATTGAATATTTCTTAAATGAGTTATATATTTCTCGCCAGCAATATATTGATTTCTCTTTTAACTTCTCTACTGATCTTCAATTTCAATATATAGCCTTTCTGTTTGAAAGTTATAAATGTGTCTTCGGTCTTATTTCAAAAGAGTACGGCCATAAGAATTACAAAGATACTTTGAGACATTTCTGTACTCTCACTTAAAACATTTTTGCTGGATAGATTCGTAGAACGATATGGTAAATATCTTAAAATCAATTATTGGTTTACCTGACGTCTATATTTAATAGACGATATTATTCATTCCTTCACATTTTATATTTAAATTCACACAGATACATGAATATCTTTCTTCAACTGTCTCTCTCTCTTTCTCTCTCTTTCTATCTTGCACTCTCTAACAATCAATGAATCAATGAATGTGTATGTATATGTGTACATATTTCTCATATCATATATTAGTGCATATATGTATACACAAACAAAAACACACACGTATATGTGTGTGTGTCTGTGTGCGGATGTATGTGTGTGTGTCTGTGTGCGGATGTATGTATGTGTGTGTAATAAGAAACGAGTTTTTAACAGATAAGCATCAATTTATTAAAATATTGTCAATTTTCTCTTACCTACAATTGTTTAATACATAATTTATTCAATTAAAATTAATAGATTAAAGTTGCATTTTGAAAATAGCGAGTTACATACTTCTATTTTATACTATATTGAACTATATCCTAATATATCGAAGTGTAACAATCATTGAACTCCGTTATATACATAATTAGTGCCTGTTATTAAACAATAAACACCAATACTATTTAGGGATACTTCTCTCCTTGATATTTCTTTGATATATAAGAGAACACTAGTGAAGCTTGAATGTTAATATCCCTTTTTAAGAAGTTTTTGTATCCTCATATATGGTGCCCCAGCACAGCAGTGGTGCCTCAGCATGGCCGCGGCCTCTAGGCTAAAATATTTTAAAGTATTTTAAGGATATATATATATATGTACATAGATACATACATACATATATACGTATATATATATATATAATATATATATATATATAAACATTTATGTATATATACTTACACATATGCACATACAAATATATATACGTATTTATGTATATATGTGTGTGTGTTTGCGTTATGGTGTGAGTGTGTGTTTGTGTATGTGTATATGTAAATATATGTACATATATGAGAGAGAAAGAGAGAGTGAAAGAGGAATTCATAAGTAAGTGGATAGATATATAATTAGATATGCAGAGTGACAGATAGACTGACATTGGGTAAATTACGTATTGTTGACAATTTTTCTAGCAAGTTTGCAAGTTTCGTCTTTCGTATATGTACGGATAAATCTGCAGGAGAAATATTTATGAAAAACAGTACACAGGTCATGAGATGCGGGATAGCTTGTTGACTTCATTAAGAAGCATGGAACCACACTAAGTGTATGAGGATATGCAAAAGATACCAATACAAATTACGTAACACAGCTCTATATTCTTTCAAGACTGCATACGTGAATTACATAAGTTTTGTTAGGAGACAACTAGAATAATTAACACTTGGTCTAAACGGACAGTTAGTATCATATGAATGAACAAAATCAGAGCAGACAAATCGACCATGTGCATACAAATACAGCTAATTGGGGGAAAATAGCTAACACTGACATCAGTTTTTCAACAAAAGAAGACCAAGTAGGCAACGAAATTAAGAACGGATAGAAAATATTAGAACTTTTGTGAAAAGAGGAAGTGGAACAGAAGGACTATCTGACAGATTTGGGGAGAGGACGACAAAGAATAGACAACAGGGGAACAAATTATTAAAGACAAAATTTTCCGGTGAAGTGTGAGGAACGAATAAAAGAAGGAAGATGGAAAAAGAGTGGGTGTCAAATATAAGAGGTGAAGGGAACAGCGAATGTAATCATATAGATATAAGTATAAATCCAATGATGGGTTAGCTGACAGTAACTTCGAAGTCACCGTCGATAACATTCTTGTACTGCACTAAAACCATACAATTAACGTAAATTATTTTTGTTAAAAATGAACATAAAAACAAATAAATGTATATATGTATATGCATGTGTGTGTGCATTTGTGTATAGACATATGCACGCGTGTGGTGGGTGTATACATATTCTTTTATTATCCTATTTTATTTCAGTCATTTGACTGCGTCCATGATGGAGAACCATCTTTAGTCGGAAAATCGACCCCAAGACTTATTCTTTGTAAGCCTAGTACTTATTCTATCATTCTCTTTTGCTGAACCGCTAAGTTACGGTGGCGTAAACACATCTGCGTCGGTTGTCAAGCGATGGTGGGGGACAACACAGACAAAATAACAGACACACATACATATATACGTATATATATATATATATATATATATAATATATATATATATATATATATATATATATATATATACGTATATATATATATATATATATATATCTATATATATATATATATATATATTATATATATATATATATGTATGTATGTATATATATATATTCATAGATTCTTCCAGTTTCCGTCTACCAAATCCACTCACAAGTCTTTGGTAGGTCTGAGGCTATAGTAGAAGACACTTAGCCAAGGTACCACGCAGTGGGACTGAACTCGAAACCATGTGTTTGGGAAGCAAGCTCCTTACCACACATTCATTCCTGTATATATGTATCTCTAGGTGAGATAAACTTCCCAAGATCCATGGACAAGATTCTCTCCAGCGGTTTGTGTCCCCCGTCCTTAGTGCATATATATATAAGCGCATATGTGTGTGTGTGTGTGTATGTGTGTGCTTGAGTATCACTGTTATAATATATTCATGAAATCTCAGAAGTCTCTGCTCATTAACATCAAGAGTTTATCTTTAGCGGGCCACTCGGTTTAAATGTTTAGAGGGAAAAATGGTTGAAGTAATTAACGAAGACTGAACAGCGAAAATAAGACGTGGCATTTAATGCTGATGATATCATTGCAATGGACAAGAAAGCCACATGTGTCGGACAGTATACAATATTATGACCAAAATTCATTCCTTTTGACCGGACAAGAACGATACAGATTATATTTACCGATATGTAGAATTAAGAGAGAAAACATACCTAATCTCGTGACTATGTCTGTGTCTATGTTTCTGCAAATGTGGGTTTGTAGAATGTGTGCCTGTGTGCATGTCTTCTCATTATTGTCGCAGTTTTGTGTCCTAACTCGTTTGTGTCTCGTTTCTCGCGGTGCTCAATAAGGAAAGTATTACTTCTTCTTTGGAAAAAATACATCGTTCCGTCATCAAGCGTGTCACCATTCTCAATTTAAATCAATTTGTAAGGAGTTGCATGTGTCTAGATTTCCTAATCTTTTATACTCTACTTACAAGGCCCAAAGTCTTTGAGGAAGACGAGGCAGTCGATTCCATCGACCCCAGTAGTCAACTGGCACTTAATTTATCGACCCCGAGAGGATGAGAGGCAAAGTCGCACTCGGAGGAATTTGAACTCCAAACGTAGCGGCAGACGACATACCGCTAAGCTCTTCGCTCAGTGTGATAAAGACTCTGCCAGTTCGCCGTGTTTCTTCAAGTATTGAAATTTATTCACGTTCTGATACAAAAGTTTAGGACAATGCATAGTTGCTCACGAATTCAACATATAAACAAAACGTGTGTTTAATTTATTAACTTGCAGTTTTCTCATCAATAACCCATACCTATCCTTGTTTTATTTTTCTCACTGCAATATTGTCAAATAAACGCTTGACCGACACAAAAATGTTTTCTTTTTTTAGCTTGTTGCTTTAGGTAATGTCAGTACCGTTGGATTTTAATTTACATAATAACATATATTGGAATAATTTTGGTGACGAATTGTGTGGCATTACTTTAATGGGACGTGTTATGTATGGCCAGAACAAAAAGCGAGGGGCAAAAAGAGGAAAAGTATAAGAAATCACAGCAAAACAAAGTTGCAGTTTTACTTTGTATATTTAAGGGGTTATAACCGCTTCTGCAGGATGGAGAGAAAACGCTGTGTACAGATGTTAGTGGGAGCACGGATGAAGGAGAGGAAGGAGAAATGCGAGACCTAGATGGGTGTTGCTGTAGTGAACAGTCCCTTTCATATAGCTTCTTCATGCTTTTAATGGCGGCTCTCAAGTTGTTCATGAGTAGGCTCCCCATCATTCTGAGATTGCCCTTGTTACGTTAAATGACCATGATGGATATATTTAAAAAAGGGTTTATAACCCCGAAATATAGACATGCAAGATAAATCTGCAGATTTGTCAGATTTTGTTTTCTTTTCCTTTCTCTCTTGGAGTTTACTTTATCCGTTCTCTTATTGTTCCGTCGTTACACGGCAAATCTATTTACTGTATGTGTGTCATTGTTTGTTTGTGTGTGTGCGCGTGCGTGTGTGAGAATGTGTGTGTTTGTGTCCATGTGCTTCTGTGTCTGTGCGTAACAGTGTTTCTCCCCTTCACCGCTTGATATCCGATGATCATTTATTTTACGTTTCCGTAAAATATTAACGGCACGGCAAGAGAAACCAATCGATAAGAAATAGGGTTGATTTGTTCAAATAAAGCCGTTAAGGTTGTTCCTGAATATGATCGGATTCCAATTGTCCAATGGCTGAAATAATAAACGGTAATTGAAAACTGATGGATTATGTGTGTGTATATATATACATACATACACATATATATATATATATATATATGTAATTTATATGTATTATGAATATATGCATGAATTATTTATATATGCATGTAGTATGAATGTGCATATACATGCATGCATTCACGTTATTGTATCGCCAAAGGCAAATTATAATCAGAATATGTAATACAGAATGATTATACCGTGTATCGCACACAATTGATATATATCCGGAGTGAAGTTATTACTTTTAAAACCTACTGGGACGTTTTGTAGATACATAGTAATATCATCATGATATATATATAGGTAAATGTATGTGTATATGTATGCGTTTGTGTGTGTGTGTGTATGAGTATACGTGGAGA
The DNA here is from genome assembly GCF_006345805.1 of Octopus sinensis. Classification (NCBI taxonomy): domain Eukaryota; kingdom Metazoa; phylum Mollusca; class Cephalopoda; order Octopoda; family Octopodidae; genus Octopus; species Octopus sinensis. The sequence continues at coordinate 10,896,167 of NC_043015.1, forward strand.
CAGGTAGAGACTAAAATGCTTTATTAATGCTATTATTAAGACTTGTTAAATGTAAAGCACAGGAGGAATTAACAGAATAAAATGGTATATCACAGTCACGGATTAAGTGATACTAAACAGATTTATATAGATGTCAATTTAGCCTGTCAAGTCCTAATTTAAGCTGAGCATATAATACGACAGATTACAGCAGGCTAAGGATAGACTGCTGCCTGAATTATATGGCATTAAATTAACCTTCTTCCAGAATGAATCACTACTGTTTCAGAATAGTTGTGATGGCCTTAACCAATTTATATTTTTTGAAGTATTTCGTATGTCCCGAGTAGCATCACTAGAAATGATACGCTGCCTATTTACGTAACACGAGTAAATTCAAGTTCAATACTGTAATGTAGCGTATTCACAGTGTTCAATGCATTATTCACTGGTTTTACAATAATGTGTCTATGAATTAATAAGAATGGGCCTCTTATATTGTGTGGCTTAAAAGAAATAACGACCGCATCTGGCTATCAAATCGCGTCCTATGCTCCCAGAAATGACGGAAATAACACGAGAAACGTAATGGTTAAAATATCATCTGAATTTAGCTACGCAAAATGTTGTGACATTATTGCTGAAGAGGTGAAAAAAGCGAGGTGATGTCTACAGCAGCAACAGCAGTAGCAGCAGCAGCAACATCAGTAGTTGCAGAAGTCGTGGTGGTGGTGGTGGTGGTGGTGGCGGTAATGGTAGTAGTAGTAGTAGTAGTAGTAGTGGTAGTATCAGCAACATTAATAGTAGTGGTAGTAGTAGTAGTAGTAGTTGTAGTAGTAGTAGTGGTGGTAGTATCAGCAGCAGTAGTAGTATTAGTAGTCGTAGTAGTAGTAGTAGTGGTGTAGTAGTAGTAGTAGTAGTAGTAGAAGTAGTAATAGTAGTAGTAGTAGTAGTAGTCACTAATTCCACTCTCTTTGCTGTTGCAATAATACTACAACGGTTCCTACTACTACTGCTGATACTAAAGCGGATCATGAACCTCTCAGTGTCGTCATATAACCTGAGAGACAAGAACAAGTTACGATAGTCAAAGGGCATGTTTTCTTAGAATTATATGAAGCAAGTTTAGCAATCATTCTTTTCCACCTATGATTCTCTATTATTACGTGAAACACACAACATCTTAAATTTTCGCATTACGTTAGAAATGAGAGCGCTCAAGTTTAATGCTCATACTTCGCAACAATTTCTTTACTCTCTTCTTTGTGTATAAATTCTAGACAAAGTTTGACGCAAGACAGCTGTCTCACTTATATCCAGTATACGTTGCATTATATAATGTTATAACCCAGATTTGGAAATAATTTCAAACTAAAGTTACTTTTATTTACATAGATTTGCATACGCTTTGCTATATAGATTTTGTAAGATTGTCTGCTTCCCTTATATACATGGTATACAGTACTAAACTTCCAAGTACATAAATACAACCAGACGGATATATATATATATATATAATATATATATATACATATATACATATGTATGTATACATACACACACACACGCATATATATATATATACATACATACATATGTATGTATACATACACACACACACACACATATATATATATACATACATATGTATGTATACATACACACACACACACATATATATATATATATATATATATACATATATATATATATATATATATATATATATATTATATATATATATATATATATATATATATATATATATATATATATATATATATATGTATATATATTGTAAAAATAAAATAGAAAATTTAAATAACTGCACGCAATCAATTCATACGGAGAACCAGCAACGGAAAAAGCGATTGAAGCCGACTGATAAAAAAAAAAAAGAGAAAGAATTCTATAAAGTAAGCAAGGTTATATGAAATAAAGAAGTAGAGCACAATAGCAATCAAAAAACCGATAAAAACACAAACAATATCACTTCATCGTAAAATTCATACAGGAACAAACTTCTAGAGCTAACTCAATGCCAAAGGCTAGAAATTGTAAAAATACAATTTCTTTTCAATCAGCTTCAAGAATTTAGGGTTGAGAAATATTTGACTATAAACACAAACACACACATTCCGATACATACATATATAAATACTTACATACATACATACATACATACATACATACATACATACATACATACATACATACATACGTAGGCTCACACACGCATATATACATCTATACACTCACTTAGGTGTGCATAAACGTATTTAAATATTTTTTCTCACAAATTTGCTCTGAGGTTTTTTTTTTCACTCTACATTTGTTTTTCTTAGCAGGATGATTGGTTTCTGCTACAGTAACTGAATCAATATGAATAAAACAAATGATATTTAGACAAGCAACAAACTTTCAACCTGGGGCTGAAATCGAGGAAAATATTGCTTTTATTATCTAACCCTGAAAAAATATCATAATTTTCCTCTGGACTTTTATCGATAGGAAAAGTATCTAATAAAACCTTATCTCAAAAGAACTAAAGAATGACATTACAAATTGTGACACAAAGAGATGAATATGGCAAGTTTCAACTCTAAGGCTATACAATCGGTCAACATCTACCGGTTTTGCCACCTTGCCTCTGCTCCAGTTCAATACGTGTGCGTATATATGAATGCGTAAGGAAGTGGGTGTCTGTGTCTGCGTCTAAATATATATATATATATATATATATATATATATATATATATAATATATATATATATATATATTATACACATATATGTACAAATACATCTATAAATAGATGCCTTGCAAACAACTTGCACATGCAAGTGCTCCCAGTCAAAAGCTCCGTATACCCGAAGCCAGCAAGTGTATGGGGTCATCAGGAGAGAATGCGCGCCGTTTCGGGGCCTACCTCTCGACGGCATCAATGCGCACCGGCCCCCCTCACTCATCAGCTGGTTATGAAGTTAAACTCAATATCCTTCTAGCCATCGCTCGTCGTCTCTTTTTAACCAAATCCAGTGGCTAGCCTTCTCCACTGTAGAGTGGATATCATTCATGGTGGTATTGACTTTACGATGAGTTAGGCCTAGCGATAACAACATTCGTTTCGAGCTGTGTCCCACAAACCGTCTACATCCGACTTCGATAGGAAAATGTTCTGCTTTCCAGCCTGCGTCTTCACATTCCTCGAGGAGGTTTATATAACAGTTCAATTTTCGAGCCCGAGCGGCGTCCATATTATCTTCATGAGGAACCATTAGCTCGACTATATTTACAACTTTCTTTCTTTCAGAACACATAAAAATATATATACAAATACATATATATATACATAGATATGTACATATATATATACATATATATACACACACACACCAATATATATATATATAATGGCACATATATTAATATCTATATACTAGCAGTATCGTCCGGCGTTCATCGTAGACGCGCGCTAATACTCAGACGGGCTGGATTTAGATTCCTAACTACTCCCACATTTTGCGGTGCAGTTTAACCAAATTCGGGTATCTTATAGTCGTGATTTATATCGAGCTCGTCTGAGTATTAGCGCGCGTCTACGATGAACGCCGGACGATAATTTAACATAATTTTGTATTCCATTTTAATGCATAATTTTTCGTGTGTCGATGGCGGCGGAGTTGGCGTTCATGGTCACACCGGCACCTGTTTGCTTCTCCCCGACTTCCCTCCCTCGTGAAGCTGTGGGGAAGGGAGTGTAGGGAAATCAACGCCGTAAAGCGTTGTCAAGGAGACCAGCGTTCTTTTAGAACAACGACTTCATGGCTTGAAGACACCAAAACAGAAATGGCTAAGAAAGCCCGAATTGGCATCTATAAGGGAAGTAACTCTCTAAAAATGCTTATATAGTTATTTCCCTTACAAACCCGAGCAACGCCGGGCGATACTGCTAGTATAGATATAAAAGTGAAGTTGTGTGAGTGTCTGTCTCCTACGATTTAGATTCCTAACTACTCCCACATTTTGCGGTGCAGTTTAACCAAATTCGGGTATCTTATAGTCGTGATTCATATCGAGCCCGTCTGGGCATTAGCATGCGTCTACGATGTGTCTACGATTTTAAAAATAATTTACCATAATTGTTTTCCATTTTAATGCATATTTTTTCGTGTGTCGATCGCGGCGGAGTTGGCGTCCATGCTCACACCTGCACCTGTGTTGCTTCTCCCCCTTCTTCCCTCCCTCGTGAAGCTGTGAGGAAGGGAGCGTAAGGAAATCAACGTCGTAAAGCGTTGTCAAGGAGACCAGCGTTCTTTTAGAACAACGACTTCATGACTTGAAGTCGCCAAAACAGAAATCGCTAAAAAAGCTGAAACAGATCCACAAAAGCGGCACAAATCTTTATATATAAAAGTGAAGTTGTGTGTCTGTCTCCTACGATTTAGATTCCTAACTACTCCCACATTTTGCGGTGCAGTTTAACCAAAACCGGGTATCTTATAGTCGTGATTCATATCGAGCCCTTCTGGGTATTAGCGCGCGTCTACGATGAGTCTACGATTTTTAAAAAACTTTACCATCATTTTTTCCATTTTAATGCATTTTTTCGCTATCATATAAGGTAAGTAACTCTCTAAAAATGTCTACGATGAGTCAACGATTAAAAAAAAATATTACCATCATTTTTTATTCCATTTTTAATGCATTTTTTTGCTATAACTCTCTAAAAATGCTTATATAATTATTTCCCTTACAAACCCGAGCAACGCCGGGCGATACTGCTAGTATATATATATATTTCATATACATGGATATGAGTGAATATATGTACAGGTGTATATATATATATGTGTGTGTGTATATGTATGTATGTATATAAAATTCAATGCATGAGACGGTACCATTGTGAGCGCTCCAGGCAAGGATCTGCTATCAGGTTTTATAACGTTATTAGAAATCCAACGTCATTGAAGTAGATCTTTCCTACGTAAATCCGAAGTATGCAAACAGTTATACGTAGGGTAGTAGATAATAAAGAAGAAATACGAAAAGAAATGATCCAAGAAATTCTTAATACTTCTGAACCTCATACTTGCGTTTCGTTAAGCTCTGGGAATTAAATCATAAGCACGGATGTAAATAGATATACAAGCGCGCGTGTGTACCTGTGTGCGCTCATAAATCCATCGTATTTGAAGAAGCAATTATGACTGGATTATGAATCAATTTTAACATGTAAGGAAGTGTCACAATTCTTAACGATTGCACTTTAATTTCACGAGCAGGATTTTCCCTTGACCCGATCAGATCAGCTGGAATCCTTGTCATCATAACCAGCGAAGTTCAGCAAAAATTTATATTCAAATGAATGTGGTACTTAATTTAGATGCACCAGAATTCTGTATGGTGGTATCCATAAAAATCTGAGGGGTGATTATAATCAAAATAAGCAACAAGAATGACTCCAGTAATTTGGTACGATCGTTTCGTACTACATCATTTTATTAAATGTAAGTATTACAACAGTTTTAAAATGCTGAGCACTCATGAGCCAATTATAGAGGTTTTCTATTAATACCTCTATAATTGGCTGATGAGTGGTCAGCATTTTAAAACTGTTGTAATACTTACAATATTTAATAAAATGTTGTAGTACGAAACGATCGTACCAAATTAACGGAGTCTTTCTTGTTGCTTATCTATATATATTATATATATATATATATATATATATATATATATACATATATATATATATATATATATATATACATATATATATATACACATATATATATATATATACACATATATTGTATGTATTTTCAAGGACACACACTTACTTGAAAGACATAGAGAAATACACTCGAACACGAATACACTCAGGCCAACACAATAATATACATACTTATACTTGAGCATGAAAGATAACAGGAAATACACCAAGTAGTATGCTATAACTCCACTTTCACACTTTTAGTTTAAATGTGACATATAATATAACCGAATTATGTGTGAATTTATTCAGCAAATACCATGCATGTTAGTATACGTTTCATAAAATATATGAGACATTACATCAGTGCAATTTCTTTCTGTATCAATATTTATAGGAAGAAACTAGTTGCCCTTCCGCAAATAAATCTTCAAAAATTGTGAGGAGTTTTGTAGACATTTTGCAGTTACTGGGATTACGCTACGCTACCTAACGAATCTTATCGAGCATTTATTAAGCAAGTCATCATCTGATCATGTATGGACATACCTACCATACCCACTCGCAATTCACTAATATTGCAAAAACGATTAGAGTACAAATTTATATTTTACCTTATGAGCCTAGCTGTTTCTTTCAAGAAAAATCTGGACGGACATATCTTAAAATTCCTATAATATCAATATAAATTTGTATAGCATACGTGCTTTAAGCAGTTTCCATAAGTTCTCTCTTCCCATACCCTCGCAAACATCAATAAATTCAAAGAAACGTGTACAAATTTGGATGTTCCATTCAACAGAGCTTTCAGTAATTGTCGAAGGAAAACACATATCGTAGCAGAGTTTATATATAAAACATCGAGACTGGCCTGTGAAGAAAACTCGTTCGATTATTTTTTACAATAACTCGTGCAGTATCTTTGCTAGTATGCAGGGAAATGAAATTATTTGGTAGCAAATGGTGAATATCACACGTTGAACAGTGAAAGTAGTTTTCACATATTTATAGATTTTTATAGATGACGTGCCGTTAAAAAAACTGGATGTTCCTCGATTTCACCTTTTTGTTTACGAATAGCATCTCCCGCTTATACCAAAACGCATTCAAAGAGGTTATCTTCAGAGAAAAAAGAAATTTTTGAAGCCCTGTTTAATAGCTCATTAAAAACGTACCGCTAACTCTTCAAGTTATTTAGTGCATTAACACACACGTACACACGTGCACACACGCACATGCACTCACGGAGGCACTCAATCACACGGCACACACTTAGTACACACATGTACACAAATACATATGCACTTGAAGCAACTTTAATTAAAGTACCGGTGCACATAACATTGGTAATATGTACACAAAAGTGGAACGGAAATACTTGTACTGCTGCCGCAGTCAGTTCGCCAAAAGTGATTTACGATACAAGTAAAAAAAAAAAAAACAAGATCAGTAAATAACTTGCCGACATCTAATATCCGAACAATCATTTTTCAGTTTCGTTCGGAAATTTCGAGCTTTCGTCACTCAGGAAAGGCAATCATGCTGAAAACTCGGGTTTAGCGAACTAGCATCGTTTTCATGCTTTTAACACATAGAGTATTTCGGGAGGTGTCTATGCGACAAATTATTAAACCAATGACATTTATATTTTGTACATATATGTATGTATATACATATACATATATATATATACGAGTGTATGTATAAACATATATATATATATATATATATATACTCTTTTACTTGTTTCAGTCATTTGACTGCGGCCATGCTGGAGCACCGCCTTTAGTCGACCAAATCGACCCCGCGACTTATTCTTTGTAAGCCCAGTACTTATTCTATCGGTCTCTTTTGCCGAACCGCTAAGTGACGGGGATGTAAACACACCAGCATCGGTTGTCAAGCAATGCTAGGGGGACAAACACAGACACACAATCACACACACACGCACATATATATATATATATATATATATATATATATTATATATATATATATATATAATATATATATATATACATATATACGACAGGCTTCTTTCAGTTTCCGTCTACCAAATCCACTCACAAGCCATTGGGCGGCCCGGGGCTATAGCAGGAGACACTTGCCCAAGATGTCACGCAGTGGGACTGAACCCGGAACCATATGGTTGATTAGCAAGCTACTTACCACACAGCCACTCCTGCACCTATATATATATATATATAGAGAGAGAGAGAGAGAGAGTTTGTTTTGGAGGCTCAGCATGCAACTGAATATTAAAACGTGTGATTAGTTCTAAATTTAGTAACAGATTGATCAAAATACGAAACCAGGTGCGACAATTGTTACTTTATCTATGTTTTTCTAAAGAAAACAGTGATTTAGGAGAATTTTAGGTTAGACGAGAACATTCCTAACATACACGTAACCAGAATTTTCTATTAAGGTCGAAGAGATCAAAAGAATACAAATCCTGGAATTATTTAAGTTCTTATAAAGCTGCTGACAATTTTTTCATATGTTAGTGGGTATGTGAATCTTCGTGAATGATAATTCGATTTGGTGTAGGTCGACCAGGTAAGCAGGTACGCAGAGAGATTTTATGTGTGCGTATGTGTGTGCGTGTGATGTTGAGGGGTAAATATGTTTGTAGCTTGTGCGAAGATACAAGGTTACGGTAAGAAGAATTCTTTTGGTTTAATGGAGTTATTTCTTTATTATTTCTCTTTCAGTCTGTCATTGCATTAGCGTTGCATTACAGCTTTAAACAGATGTGTCAAAATCAGGTCATGGCGTTTAACGTTCACAAAACAATGTTTCTGGATAAATCGGTTGGCTACAGAGTGCAGGTTAAGCTCCGTTTCAAATTGTGCTGTTGCAATCTATCCAGTCAACATGTCTTAAGATATCCAATAATACCAACTGAAGTTGGATCCCAGTTTGTCGAATGGTGTAAAAACCCACTGATGTAATGTATCATTAAACACCAATCACTGCTGAAAAACAACGAAGCGAGATCAAATTAGAAACCTATAAAGAAAAAAAGAAAATCGTTGAAAACCTGTCTCAATATAACAGCGGTCTAATACTTTTTAACCCATGCACTACTTTAAATTATGGTGAGAATTGAAATCAAAGAGTCAAATACCTGAACATAATACATATACACGTGCACATGTATGCCTATACGTATAATTGTGTGTGTATATATATAATATATATATATATACACACACATGGTCGGTCACGTGATCACGTGATATATATATATATATATATATATATATATATATATATATACAAAGAGCAATAAAGATTCAAGTTAATTTAAAAATTTACTTGAATATGGTACCTAACTTAGATGCACCAAAAAAAAACTATACTGATTTACAAAACAGTAATGTGGGGTGATTATAAGCGAGAAAGAAGCAACAAGAATGGATAGGTTTTTAGTACGATCGTTTCATACAAGGACAGGTTTTATTAAAAGTTGCAAAGATTACAGCATATAAACGAGTCCCGTACTCATCAGCTAAAATACATGTAAGTTCTCCAGACATCCTAGTGTTTGAGGCTATACTCATGAAGTATGTAGATAATTAAACAGATTTCTAAAGTTCATTAAAGTTCTTTAAAGATGATGCATAGTCTTATCACAGAATTTTAAAAAAGTTTTGATAGCATCACAGAGAAGGTGACCTAATCCATATGAATTTCCATAGATATGATGAGGATTATATACTCACAGAGTATATACTCTGTGAGTATATAATCCCTCATCATATCTATGGAAATTCATATGGATTAGGTCACCTTCTCTGTGATGCTATCAAAACTTTTTTAAAATTCTGTGATAAGACTATGCATCATCTTTAAAGAACTTTAATGAACTTTAGAAATCTGTTTAATTATCTACATTACTTCATGAGTATAGCCTCAAACACTAGGATGTCTGGAGAACTTACATGTATTTTAGCTGATGAGTACGGGACTCGTTTATATGCTGTAATCTTTGCAACTTTTAATAAAACCTGTCCTTGTATGAAACGATCGTACTAAAAACCTATCCATTCTTGTTGCTTCTTTCTCGCGTATATATATATATATATATATATATATAAATATATAAATATATATATATATATGTATATATATATATATATACACACACATATATATATATATATATATATATATATATATATATATATATATATATATATACATATATACATATATATATATACATACATAGAAACATATATGAAATAGAGATGGGTGACAGACTGACAGATAGATAGATATGTATATAAACACACGCGCGCGTATGCTCTTTCTCACATGCTCACACATATATCAATGGTGTGTGTGGAAGTGTGTGAATACGTATGTGTACATTCTCAGTTTAGAGGAGTTTTTTTTTCTATAAGGTTGTACCAGATGATCGATGTCGCATACTCACGAAAATACATGTGTGTGTTCATACTTGTTTGCTCATTTCTATATACACATCTGTGTGCCTCTTCACATATGTGAAAGCGCATGTGTTCGTATTTCGTATATTGTACATGTGCATTCCAAATATATAAATATATTTATTTGACTGTGAACTTATGGCTTTGTATCCACACAGCTATAATATAAGGAATGCACACAGTAGGAGATATGAGTAATTAACAGTATATTTTAGAGGTTGATGAAGTGGATCCAGTAACTCCCTTTTGCTTTTTGTTATTATAAAATTCTGTGGACGTAAAATGAAAAACACAACATCAGTCAAAAAATTTTCAGTCGAGATCCTCCATTCAATGCAAAAGATAAAGTGTGTCTAGGCCCATATTCTTGAAACTTAGATTGTTATGGTGTGATTTTATGAATATGGGAATATTCTTTTACGCATTTCGAGAGAACCTACAAAGAAACCTCTTTTTATTGAAAACAACTTCAGCTTGCCAATAATTAAAAAGCTATGGAATAAAATATGGATAGTATAAAGCTGTAATACATTCAATAGTGGTTACTAACCATACTATGATATCATGGCATCGATTCTCTGTTAAATGCAATAACGTTAAGAAATAATTTTGTAGCCTTCCCACCAAAGGAGAGTGTGCGATGCAACATAAACCAAAAGGAAACCCGAGAATTTCGATTCATTTTAATTGAATGATTCCGGATATGTTTCTAACATATATTGGTTAACATTCGGAAAGCCTTTTAAAAAGCTGCAATCTTCTCACGTTATTGAAATCGTCGAAAAATGTTCAGCTCATATGCAGTGATATGCCATTTAATATGGGCACTCCGGTAATTACGATAGACTAATAGCGTGTTTTACAGATGTAATTGTTGGCACTCTACAGAGATATTTGTCAGGTCTGTCGATTATAGTTAGTCAACTAACCTTTTATGACATTATATAATTAAGGGGGTAATATTATCTCTGCCCTACAAGGCGACTGGTCTCCACTCTAATACCATTTTTCCTAGTCGATATTCGTTTTCAGGAAAACACTCATAAGATTAGTCTTCTCACTTCTGACATGTTTTTTGTTTTGGCATTCACATTTAATTAAACATTTTTACAAGTATTCGGGCACGCATATTACTAGAGAAAGATGGAGAATGATAGAATTGGCTGCATCAAACGGCATAAAGCTGACTCAGTATATCTAATTAGAAAGCAGTAAAATGCTGTTCAAAATTGCATACCAAAAGGCATAGACTGAGAACTGATATATATATAACAATTAATAAGAGGTATGACCACTAAAGTGGATTCCTATACGCTAGAAATAGACGTCAAATCGCCTTACCACAAAAGAGTGTGTTCTCAAGAAAAAAAGAACAGCAAACGCCAAAATGATGGGTTTTTTCTTGAGAACACACTCTTTTGTGGTAAGGCGATTTGACGTCTATTTCTAGCGTATAGGAATCCACTTTAGTAGCTATTCCTCTCACTGATTGTAATATAATTTTAAATCTTCGGATTTTTTTTTTTTTTGAATATGCTAGGTCACTGGTTTAATTTGGTGTTAATTTATTGATATCAATTTCTACCCTCAGTATTTTAATTTATATTTACATGGCGACTGCTCCCTCAATATCGAGTATGGCCATTGCACGAAGCTTAATCAACGTTGTTATCGTGCAATGCCTGCGCAAGAAGATTTTTTAAAGTGAGAAAAGACTCTGCACTGATTCAATCCCACTCACTAAGCAACAGCAGCCATAATCCGGAAAGAAGAACAAGTCAACATCATCGGTAAACCCTGAGCCGCAGGTTTTATGTCGGAGTTATCCCAACTACCTGAGTTACCTTCTGCTAGACGGATGCCCTAACAAAGGCTAGGAGTCCTTCACTCCGAATGGTTTAATCGCGCGATCGGGTATTCTGTCCGATTATTTCTATGCCCCCGCACATGATACAGCCTTAAGGCATTTATTGGATGGCCATTGACTCTCAAGAGTTCCTCCACCCTTTGACGGGTTTTGTTTTCATCCCGCAGGGTGTCCAATAAACACCATCCTCACCAAGCAAGCTCGGTGGGGTTGCCGGTTTAGTCGCCGACGACCCGAACATGCAACAGGTTGTACTGGGTTACATGTTACCAGTAGCACTCGAACGTGACCTGACATATTATATATACATATATACATACATATATATATATATATTATATATATATATATATATATATATAAAGTTGTATGTCTATAAACGTATACTGTAGAAACTCGTATTATATGAAATTTTCCTATGATTAAGTTTTATTATGCAGAGCCAGGTTCCGGACACATACATGTGCAACACAGTGGCCACGCGCGACCTCACACTTCAGGTCAGGCACACAATAGTTTATACATTAACCTTCACTTTCAGCAATGGAGTATTATAATAAATGTAAGGATAGCAACTCAAAGGTTTTATAAATATAATAAGCAAAGCGCTCAATAGAAGTTGTAAAACGTCATTAGAACACTGATGTATCGAAATAGAGAGCAATTATTGTGAAGTGAGATACTTATGAAAACAAATTCATAATACATTACATAATGCCTATGATACTGTTGTATTATTAGGAATCAGATATTAATACAGGTGTGTGGACAAAGGGTACTTCGTTTGCTATATTCTAAAGTATGTCGTATAAATAAAGTTTGTTTTTAAATATTATATGGTCTAAGAACCATGGATATACGAAGACAGTCGGAAAATTACGAAAACAAATATGCATCATTTGCGTTAAAGAAAATTTTGCAGGAGTGTCAGAGACATTGAAGTTAACATTAAAAACTGAATTCAAATTTGCCTTGCAGACAAAAAAAGCAGTCATAGTAATTATTGCAAAATATACCTCGCAATTATAACGGCAATATAATTGTGTGAATGCGATTAGGAATAAAGATGAGAGAAGAAAAATAACAAACAATGACAGTGTAAATATAGAAAAATTGAATGCTGAGAATAAAATCAAACTACATATTGAAAAAATGATTTAAGTAACGAAATACACATATTCTATATCATTTCAAAATCAATATTTTTTTAGCATATGACTTTTTCTAAATAATATTAATGTACAAAGATACAGACATACACGCATACGTATGAATATGTATATATATATATATATATTCAACAACAATTGAGGAATGACCTTAATAGGCCATTCGACCCACTAGAAAGAGCAGACAGGACTCAAACCGCTAAGTAGTAGTAATTCAGAAATTTCTAGTGGGTCGAATGGCCTATTAAGGCCATTCTTCAATTGTTGTTGAATTTATATATATAGTCTTTGACTATTTTCTCTTCTCACTAGACCGCTGGTGGCGATAAATTTCTATTGAAGTTTTTGCTACCCTATATTGATTAATATATATATATATATATATATATATATATATATATATATATATGTGTGTGTGTGTGTATATATGTATACACACATACATGGGAGAGAGAGAGAGTGAGAGAGAGAGATATATAATTGTATATGTATATATATATATAGAGAGAGAGAGAAGTGTTAGTGCGTGTTTGTGTGTATACACTAATCTTTTGCCATATATTGGTTCACCTATCACGATTCAGATATCGCGGCTTATTATTTAAGCTTACGTCCATTCCTCGTGGTGTTGTTTTGCATTTATAATGAAATAAATATATAGAAATTATAAAAATAATTTTTAAAATATGCACCACATTACTCTTTCTACTTCATGGATTTTCACCTATCGCGGGGTTTTTTGGAACGTAATACCCGATAGAGTCGAGGTATTGCTGTATATATGTTTATATATATATATTGGAAGGTTTGGAGATGATGTACAGGTATTTTTTATGAGAAGAAATGAGGTACTCAGAAAATCGGATAGTTTATTTTTACATTTGCATATTACATTTTTTATACATCATATTACTTAGATCATGTATTAGCGCTTTCTCCCATTCTAGTGGGGTTTTCAAATCAAGCTAAGTTCCCGTGTGAAACGTTTTGATCATTTTATAGTGGTATTGAGTTTGTAGTAGTCGGGAGGAATATAAAACAATATAAGTACAATATAAGTACAAGAGGGTGATGGATGAGGAGAAAGTAAGAGAGAGAGCATGTGTGTGTGTGTGTGGTGTGTGTGTGTGCGTGCGTGCATGTGTGTGTGCTTTTGTATTTGGAATGAGGATTAAAGAAAAAGAGGGGAATGGAGAAGGAAGAAGAGGAAAATAATTTTATTTGCTCTGCTGGACAGCATGCTTACTCCAAGTGGGGTCTAAGATCTTGGGGGAAAAGGATTTCAGTTTTGACCATTTCATAGTGTTATTGAGTGTGTAGTGGCGGGGAGGTAGACAATAGACACTTGAGAGAAACTGGAGTAAGCATATCCAGCCTAAATCTCTTACATTCTTTGTTGACTCTGCCTGTGTAAGTAGTGAAATCTTCATCCTTCTTTAAATAACAGAGGATAAATGATGTCCCTAATCCACTCAGTGTCCTGCTTCGATATATAATTAATCTACAGAAATTATTTTCCTTTATGGCACTATTCTCCACATTATAACCCCATATGCATAAACATTTCCATCTGATATTAAATAGTGAGCCCTTTTCACTAAACACTTTGCATAAATGTCAACTGTGTTGGTGGAATTTATGTCGGACACATTTTTTGGCAATATGAAGTTACTATATTTCTCATGCTCTGCTGTCGCTAGTTTATCTTAAACCTAGACGCGTTTTCATTTCGTCCGACCAATCCTGACATTCTTTTTCAAAACAAATGTTCAAATCTTCGAAAGTAAGCCTCGAATGTTAATCCTTTTAAGAGTCATATTTCAATTTGCTTATGGAATTTGCTACAGGATCAGGCGAGAAAGTATTCTCCGGTTTGTTATGAACTTCATCATTTGTAAAATATATTGCTGCAATATTTGCTTCTACAATATTTGCTGCTGCAATATTTGCTGTTGTTCTCGTTGTTCCTTGATTTGTTGTTGTTGCTGCTTTTGCAACTCAACTATCCTAACTAAGTGTTCATATTGTACGATTTACGTAATGTTGCACAAGATTTTTGTTTATTTTTGTCGAGTTATTTAAATTTCCACGTGAATTAGTTTAAACTCTCCGTGTGAATGTTTTTTTTTCACTCTGCGTAAAGCTGCTTTCCCCCATTACCCCTTTGTTAAGTGGCTTCCTCTTATTGGTGTGATGTGTGACAGCCCTTGTACTGTAGTTGCTATTTCACACTACCGCCACAATAGTTATTAGTTATTGGATACCGTTGTACCTCTTCCTACCGGAATAGTAATGCACTGACTTCTGTGTTACTATCAATGATAGCACCACTAGAAATGTCGTCTCTCAATCTGACTCTCAAACCTCTCTTGACGACCTGCTACTGGTGTATTTATAATGGCTGGTTCCTACTGCTTTTTACGAGAAGGGGTATAAGTTTCACTATACAGCATATATATATATATATATATATATATATATTACATTCAGCAATTTATGCTTCTCATTATACATACAGACGCAGACGCTCACACATGCATAAAAATATCTATGCATACACATATATACATTCTCATACAATAAATAGCCTTACGAAAAGATGCGATGTTACTGCTGATCTAAAATGTTGGTCACGCTTAGTGAATTAGAATAAAGTAGTAAACCAGAAAACAATACAAGAAAGAGAGCATGAAATAGTTGGTATTTATCAGCGGTGATGATGGTGACGACTATGACGTTAATTTAAGCAGGGGTTGGTATATTTATTGTTGAAATCTATGAAAACTATGGAAGCTTTCTTGGTGTGGAGTGACCACATTGCTGGACAAATCAAATGCAAGTTAGAAATGACCAAGTGGGCAAAGAAATTATACTAGCAAATGCACAGTTGAAATTTTGTTGCTGACATTTATAATACTCTGCTGTAATCCCATAAAATGAAAATATAGGTTGCAGATGACCTGCTATCTCTTCCACACGTGTAGTGGAGAATGCGTTTCTATTGTTATAAGAGAGGTGAATGGTTTTCTCATAGTTTCTTACGAAATGAACTAAGACCCTAATGCAGACGGTGCCATCAATACTCAAATTTTTAGTTGTTCCGTTCAGTCACTTCTTTCATGGCTCTGATGCCTTGTCTCTCAATCTGCTTTTTACAAAGACATTCATCAAAACTTTTTGCGACCAGAGTAACACACGCAGAGAAAAATTTTCATCAAAATAGAATGATTCTCATAGGTATCAGAACATCTTAATTTAATCATTTAAACTTAAACCACCTACCCGTTATATTCCCTTCAATTGACTCCGTTTATGTTATTATACAAAATTATTCTAACCAAATTATTCTTAAAAAAAAGTTACCAAACTCTCAACACTTCTGAAAGGATTATTAGATTTTACTGTACTGATAAAGTAATGGAGCAAAATAAAAGTCCATTGCATGTGCAGAAATGCCAAGTCCTCCTCTAATCGTCTGCTTTGAACGAAATTCATTTAATTGACTGAAGTTATTTCTCCTTTTGATTAGGAGGTTTTAAGTAGAAAGCGTATATTGTCAGTAACTTAATATATTCTTTCTTCATTTAGGAATTATAAAAATCAATTAGTTAACATTTTTGTATTTCAACGTCTATATCACACCTAATGTTTACCATCATACTCGTCGCATAGGCACCCGTGAATTATTCCCCTTTGTTTCTCATAATTCATGCCAAACATGTATTTCATAAGTATATTCACGAACATCTAGCAAAATACGTTTTTTGACATTAAAAATATAAATTGATTATATGCTGTGCATAATATGAATATTAGAAGGATAACGTTTATTTAATATGTATAGTATGTGCGTATATATATCAAAACATAAAATGTACTCACATTCAAACATATTCATATATGTGGTTGCGTGCATTTATTAATGTAAAGATAAATGTGTGAGTGGGTATATGTATTGATGGATGTATTTGTGCGGATATATACATGTGCACTATTTTGGACTGATAATATCAAGCACAACGACACCAGTATCTATAACCACACCAAAAAAGCTAGGGCAACTCTCTCGAAATAGAAAATACTTCTAATATGGACACATAAATTGATAGGGCGCACGCTTACGTGCATGCCTATTTGGACGCGCAGTGTGTGTATGCGTGTTCGGGTGTGAGAACATGCATGTGTATTTAATGTGATGTAGTACGCAACCAACTTTAACTCTGACCACTGCGGTCTTACTTAAGTCTAAAGCTTTCTTTTCCTATCTTGCTCTTTTCCTTCCCTCTCTTCTTCTTTCCTAACAACTTTCACCCCTAAGTATTTTACCTATTCGTTTTCTTTTCTTCTTACTCTTCATCATTTCATCCAAATTTTTTTTTGTTAAGTCTGCATAAATGATTACGCATGGATGTACCAAAGTACCTCTTTACAGCTGACATATTAAAGTCCCTAAAACTTAATATTCAAAAGGACTTTCCCTCCAAAAAAATCAACGTACATCTACACTATATACCTCCTCTTCCTTCCCCCTCTCATTTTTCTTTATTCTTAAGAACATTAGACCATTCCCCACAGCCAAATATTTGCCCTCTTCATTCACTTTTCTTACGGACCATTTTATTTTTTAAAACATTTGTTTTTAGTTTGTTTCTCATTTGTTTCTCTTTTAGTCTCTTCCTTCGGCTTCACCATTCATTTCAAATTATATATTCGCTGAAATCACTTGGGATTCATCAACGACAATCTAATCTTCTTCATACAATTAAGGTACGAGGGGAGTTCAATAAGTAATGCCCCTGACCCACTTTCCATAGCAGTAGAGCAACGAAACTTAGCACAGACTTTTTCTACATAGGAATCACTCAGAGTCACGCATTTCTCTCATCGTTTGATGCAGCTCTGGGGACCGTTTTTGTAGAAGACCCCAGCTTGGTCCTCCAACCACGACGTGACTTCAGAAAGCAAGGCTGCATCATCTGGGAAACGCTTTCCTTTCAAAAACAACTTCATGGCTGGGAAGAGTTGAAAATCAGAAGGTTCAAGGTCAGAAGAGTAGGGGGTTGGGGGAGGAGATCATAGCCGCACGCCTGTGCTTCTGATCTGGCGACACCCGAGTTGTGGACCGGAGCGTTGTCATGCAGGAGGAGGATGCCTTTGCTGATCTTGCCCCGCCTCTTGATTTTGATAGCTTCTCTTAATTTCCTCAAATAGGAAATTTCCTCAAATAGGAAATAGGCTCCTGTAATTGTGGTACCCTTTGCCAGGAAATCTGTCGTCACTACTCCGTCCAGATCCCAGAAGACTGTGAGCATGACCTTGCCAGCAGAGGGCTGCACCCATGCCTTCTTTAGAGGAGGTGAGTCACGGTGCTTCCACTGTATTGACTGGGCTTTGGTCTCTGGATCATAGTGATGGACCCAGGTTTCATCCTGTGTAATCAGTATTTTGAAAAAATTTGACTCATCTTCTTGGCACATCTCCAAATTCATCCTCGAGCACTCGACGCGTTCTTGCTCCTGAAAGGTGTGAGCAACCTGGGTATCCATCTGGCAGACACCTTTTGCATATGTAAATGGTCATGATATGATAGTCTCCACAGACCCGGTACTAATCTTGACCTCATGGGCTATTTGGCAAATAGTTATGCGTAGATCTTCCAAAATGGCAGCCTCAACTTGACGGACAGATGCCTCATCAATGGCAGAAGGGTGGGGGGGCGACCAGATCTGGGAACTGTTTCCACAGAGTTCCGACCATGTTTGAATTCACGATGCCAGCGTTTTACAATGTCATATGATGGGGCATCATCACCATAAGTTACTTTCATTTCATCAAAAGACTCCCATGGTGTGCGTCCTTTCAAATACAAAAAACGGATCACTGCTCGACACTCAACAGGCTCCATTTCACACCTGACTCAGTTCAAACAACTGTAAATCAGAAACCACAACGAGTTCAGAGCTGTAATTTACTACCTAATCTATAGGGATATAAATAATTGCACATGCAAAATTTCAGCTAGATCAACCAAATGCAAGTGGGTCATGAGCATTACTTATTGAACGTCCCTCGTATATTATGATCGATGAGTACCTAGCTATCTGAGTTCCTCGCGTTGCGTAATTATTATATCAGAGGATATTCTGCCTAAGACCCTTATGTAGCCTGGATTTTATCTAATCCCCTCCGACAATTTGGATTGTTATTCACATTCATAGCAGCCCAATTTGCTAATCGCGAGGTATAAAAAATATTTTCAGCTTATCGAACTTCGATATTGGAAAAATCTAGAAACGTTGACAAAAAATATTATTATTGTTTTTGAACGTTGTTTTTATACCTACCGGCTCGTAGCTTATAAACTTCCGACACCTAGATCCTTTGATCTTATGATTACATATATGTATATAGGGTTATAATGTGGAGAATAGTGCCATAAAGGAAAATAATTTCTGTAGATTAATTATATATCGAAGCAGGAACCTGGGTAAATTTTGGGGCATCATTTACCCTCTGTTATTTAGGTCTCATTATTAATAAGATTTACAAAGGTATGCCTGTAGTAAAAATATATGCCACCTGTAACCACTAATTTCTTATACTAAGAATTAAAAATATATTGGAATTGCTGTCAGTCATTAAACATGTGTAATGGGGAATGAGAAATACCAATGTGTTTTTTTTCAGTTTTCTGTTTTATATAATCTATATATTATACATACTATACACCAATACAGACACACACAGACACATAAACACGCACACACTCACACGCACACATATATACGTGTATACTGAAAGCAGTTATTGCAAAATTAATGAACATATATGCAAACATACATACACAAACATGCACACACCTAAGCACATTTATAATATATCGTATAGCACAATCACGTGTGAGTGTGTGCTGTACTATATATTATAAATATGCTTAGGTGTGTACATGTTTGTGCGTATAATCTTGCATATATGTTCATTAATTTTGCAATAACAGCTTTTAGTATTAAATTAAGTATTTTATTAAAATATGCTACTTTCATTACTTCTAATCTTGTTCAGTTCTATAATTCGGCAGAGGGTAGGGTGTAACAAATTTAGTAGTTTACTTTATCTTGAGTTTTTATCATGAGTTAAATGCGTCTTTACATACGTGTATTTATGTAAGTGTGTGTATCTCTCTCAGTGTATGTTTTGATATATGTACGCACATACTATAAATATTAAATAAACGTTATCCTTCTTATATTGATATTATGCACAGCATTTAATTATACTGTTGTTTCTCAATATACTTAATACCACCTGAATATATTCAAATATAACTGTAGAAGTAAGCAGAAACATACACACACACAGACAAATATATACACACACACACACACATATATATATATATATATATATATATATATATATACATATATATATATATACATACATATATACATACATATATATATATATATATATATATATATATATATATATATATATATATATATATATATATATATATGTATGTACATATACTAGCAGCGTTACCCGGTGTTGCCCGTGTTACATGCAATTAAAGAATTAGACTTTTCTGTTATATTTTCAGTAATGAACTGGAATACCTATGTTTCGAATTTGATCAAAATTGCAGATGAGGCTCATTTCCCTCTTTACATACCCAACAAAATTGTAATCGTGCCACATGTATCCCATACAACTGATTTTTATGCGCATATTCCAAGATTCCAGTCTTATAGAACCTGTTAAAAGGATTTTGCTCCTGGATAATGGAGGTCATGGATCATTATGTTTCCGATATTTCAGCTATATTTAGAATGCAAATTGTACCGTCTCCCCTTTTCTTTCAAACATTCAATTTTGGATAGAATTTTTTGATAAAATGTAGTTCCGTTGCTTTTTGGCATTGCGGATCGTCCGTGCACATTTACAAAATGGAAAAAAATTCCGTCGCTGCATATTTGCAGATGCTTACTTAACGGAATCTTGCGTAATTCGTCTTGTCGGATATGCTTCCTGTAGATTCCTGCACGTTGGCAGAAGGAATAATTTGTTTCGCCAAAGTAATTTTCTGTCCAATTTGTGCAGGGAATGCAGAATCTGAGTTTTTGCGTTTTGCTGTTCAATATCTGCATTTATTTTGAATAGGGATCCGCTCTTGAATTTTATGTGGGAGCCACTTTCTACATATTTAAAGTTGTTGTTGCATGTACCACATCTCCTGTTTCCACGTTCTTTTACTAAAAATTCTGTTTGATTCTCTGATTTGAATTCTACTCTTGTAAGGTGTTTTCAAGTTTTTTGGGTTGGCGTCTACTATTCCGTAAGATTTTTCTTTAATCAGATTTTTCATTTTGCTGATATGTAGGAGTATAGGTAAGTTCGATTTTATGGCGTGAAAGATGTTGGCCATTCTAGCAGTGTGTGTGCTGACGAACGGAATCGTGTTTTCCTTACGTGTCCGTAGGGTAATGTTCAGTTCCATCGCCTTTTTAATTCCCTCATTAATTAATCCTAAGGGGTATTTCTTCATTGTGAGGAGGCTTTTGAGTTCGTTGAGTCGGATTTCATGTATTTGGGGGAAGTACCTATAGCAAAGATGCGTCTTGTCATGCCGTATGTGATGTTTCTTTTGATGTGTGATGAATGGCAAGAATAGAAATTTAAATATTGGCGTGTTTCAGATTATGGGTAAAATATGTCTGTTGCGACTGTGGAGATCTGTATTTTTATGCGGATATCGAGGAAAGGTAATTCATCGGAACTGGATTTTGTCGTGAATTTGATGGATGGATGAGTGTGTTCAGTATATTGCTAAATATATTTAGATCTTCATTCGATCAGTCCCAGAAGAGGAAGCTATCATCCACTTGTTAATGATATATTTCTTGAACAACTGATCAAATGTTTTTCCATCCAACTATCCTATAACTAAGTTTGAATATAAGAGCGCGCAAACCGCGTCCCCTGAAACGTGTCCTTAAACGGTCGATATGTTTTATTGTCGAATCTAAAGGTATTTTCTTCTAGTACTAGGCGTGTAGTCTTGATGAAAATGTATACCCAGTGTTTGATTGCTTCGTGGCCTAAAGTTTGAGGTATATTAATATAGCGACTGGGTAAATCAAAACTTGTAAGTATAGTAACTTCTGCGACAGTGTGAGGGATGTGTTGTATGAAATCTATGCATCCCGTACCTAACTTGGTATTAAATGGCACAAAGGTTTTAGGAATATATATTAAAGATGACTTAGTTTTTGTGTTGGTGTTGAGGTGCAGCAACAATTGGTCTAAGCAACTGATGGTCTTAGTTTTTTTTACGTAGTGGTTCTTCTGATTATTTGTAGCACTTTGTATTTCGGAGCTTTTGTAGATTTTGTGTAATCCGTAGAAATTGCTCTCTTTGGTTACAGAGTTGCATATATAATATTTCTCCTTGTTTGTGAAGGAATCTTGGAATTCATTGATTAGTCTTCTGATTTTATTCATTATTTTTTATTCTGAATGTCTTGTTTCTTTCTTATAATAAGTTTGGTTTGTTAATATTTCCAATAATTTATATTTATAATAGTCCTTGTCCATGGTTAATATCACCCCCTCCCTTATTGGATTCTTTTAGGATGATTGAGTTTTCATTCATCAGTGTTTGTAAGACTTTTTTTCTTCACAGATGTTTTTTTTTATATCTGTGGGTATTGAGGGAAAATTTTGAAATCATTTCTATATACACAACTAAATATTTATACTTTCCTTTGCAGTTGGGAGTGGGATTTAATTCTGACAATTGATTCATTATTTAAATCCTTATTGCTGAAGAAGTCAATAAGTTGAAATTATGCTTTAATGGTTGTCTTCTATATTTCATGTGTTGAATATTTGCAGTTTTACGTATTGTAGAATATGAATTTCTAGTCTGTAATTGGGGTGAAATGGAGATCATTTCCGCCTGTTCTCTTGAGTAATAAGAGGTTTGATAATTTAGTCCGGTTCTTCCAGGGTTGGTGTGTTTGTTTTTTTTCACTTTCCTCGTATTTTTGTTGCTGTGGTTTCGTTTTCATAATGGATATTTCTCTATATTTTCTTTTTCATAGTCAGTGAACCACTGTTGTTTTTCCCACATTTTTGTGGATTTTTCTTCTTCCCTGCTTTGCGTCATCTTTCCATAGATTTGCAGCTATTCATGTCATTGCTTGTCACTCCGCTCAGTGATTTCAGCAAACATAGCTGCATCAACTGTTCCAGCTTTCTCTTCAACTCGTATTTTTCGTGATTGCAGAAAAGCGATTTCTGCTTCTAGTCGGCATAAAGCTGAATTCCCACGTACCGTTGTCTCTTTTAGCGATTCCCTTCTTATTTCTTTAATAAGAAATTTTCTGGGCACGATTAGGTTTTCTTTGCTTCACCAATTCTGGTAGGTGTTGGCTATATTGTTACATCAAATGCTTTTCCAATATGGATGTTTCCGTTGATAAAGAAGTTTCTTCAAGAGAAGCAGTTTTAAGTTATTTTGTTGTACACTAATCCTTACTATTTTCTTGTTTGTCACTGTTGTTAGAGCACCTTGTGTATAGGTATCATTAACAGTTTTATCTGCATTGCTGAAGATTTTGTCAAGTCTTGAGATAAGTAAATTCAACTTCTTATATATTTCTCTGAGAAGTGCTTCTGTATTTTTGTTTGGTTGTGATCCATTCATTCTGGTGTCTTGCACATTCAAGGAGATATGTATAGAGTGTTGGTTGTGGTGTACAGAAATTGAATATTGAGGAAAAGGTCGTCAGAATAATGATAATGAAAAAATAAAAAAAGATTTTTTCCAAAATTCTAATGACCTCTTTCTATATATATATATACTGGGGTTGAACAAGGTAATTGGAACAGTAGAAATTTTACTCCAGTATTTCAATGAGACAGTATATTACAAAAATCCATCCAAATTTCATTGTGCTTTTTTCTTTTGTATCGTAGATGGTTTCATTTATCTAGTCTAATGATTGTTTCTATCTCTTTTTCAGATGTGTGACCTCGAATGAGCGTCCGTCAGCAGAACAGCTGAACCTCTTGGTTTTTCGAGAGCTACCATATCAAGGACCGTGATTAAATTTGTGAAGCAGGGCAAAACCGCCAGCAGGAAAAATACCGATGCGTGCTAGATCGCATTGTGACAAAAATATCCAGACAACTGTTCCTAATGTGACTGTAGAGTTGAATTAAAATCTGACTAGCCGTGAGCTCAATAATGCCGGATATCATGGAAACCTCTACTTTCTCATCAAAACATTCGGAAACGGCTGAACTGGTGTAGAGAGATCACAGGAGCAATGGAAGCAAGTAATATTCTCCGATGAGTCTATATTTTCACTTTGGCCCACTGTAGAGCAAAGCTATGTGTGCAGGCAGCCTGGGGAAGCTTTTAATCCTGACTGCCATCTTCCTACAGTGAAGCACGAAGGTGGGTCTGTTATAGTTTGGGAAGCTATTTGTTGGAATTCTCTTGATCCAATCGTTGCCCTGCATAGTAGAATCAACAGCAATGTTGATCTGAGTATTTTGGAAAATACTCCTATGGTCTAGACATTCTTCCCTGATGGTGAGTGCAGCTTCCAAGATGGCTATGCTCCAATACACACCTCTCATGTGGTTAAGAATTTGTGTGAAGAGCATAGTAGTGAGCTACAACACATGGAGTGCTCTCCATCCTGCCCTCAATCTCCAGATCTCAATATTGTTGAGCATCTGTGGTGCATCTTGGAGCGACAAGTCTGAATTCACTACACTCCACCGTCGTGTCTGCAACAGCAAGAGCAGGTGTTGCAGGAAGAATTGCTCAAAATTCCTCTCAATGAAGCCATGGATCTGCATAAATCTGTTCCTAGATGAATCGGAGCTGTTTAGAAAGCTAAAGGAGGACCAACTCCATATTAAATTGATATTTATTTTTGGATTTTAACATGTGTTCCAATTATTTTATCCAACCCCTGTATATTTTTGTGGAAGTTTTGATTCTTCCGAGACGCGAATCATGTACATGTGTTAAATGCAAATAGAAAGAAATTGTGAAAATTACGTTGCGTAAAATTAATCCAAAACTGGAGCATGATTTACAGATTTATAGCGCTTCGAATTATGGGATACTATAGCTTTCTGATTATGCTGGTCGAACACCATACTGGTATATGTGATAATGAAGCAACGCTAAATGCCATCACCTTTTCCTGAATACCTTATTTCTGATTAAATAGCGATTGATTTAATTCTTCTGATTTCATAGATATTATGTTATTGTTTCCTCACATCTGTTGACATATCAAAATATTAATGGTTTTAACACGGTAGCTTGGTCACCGTATAGTGATAACTGTTTGATCTAATGAATTAATTGCAGTATAATGCTGATATTTATATTGCAGACTTATTGGCTTAAAAAATAGGAGGATTCAAACTTTTTCCTGCCAAAAAGGAATAACTAAATGCCACGAAGCAGTTACAGCTCTTTGACATTTGCTGATGATTCTAACTTGTTATAAAAGCCAAAATTTGTATTAAAATCCGACGTATAACTAACGATTATCACCTCTATGCTGAAGGATGAAAAATTCTAGTTATCACTGAGAACATTTTAATTTAGAAAGTTAACTAAATGCGAAAAAAACTATACAAATGTTTAACTACAGCATACCCGACACCATATATCTTATGCATATTTGAATTATTCATTTAACTAGAAAGCAGTAAAGAATGGAAACTCCGCGTGTATTTCAATGAACTCCATTATGTCAATGGTACATACCGTCACTAAGGAAATAGAAAACAATGCCAATGCTAGTGGAATCTAAATTAACGATTATAAAACCTATACTATAAATGCAGTAAGGTAATTAATACTAGATTCAAACGTATTTTCTTAAAGCTAACACCATATAACCTATTATCTATAACATGTTTAAAATTCTGAGGTTTTGTTGCGAGTTAGCTTATTGAAACATGCACCTGAATAAACTGTCACTTCCTGCATTGTGCCCCCAAATCGTTGCCGCTTTTATTGAAAGGATAATGAATTAATTAACTGAACTGTAAAGATTTGTAGAAGCTCATTTCAAATTTAAAACACTCCTTGAGGTTAAATAACGCCTTTGTTCATAACATTAGAAATTTATTTAGGTGTCGATACTTTTTTTACAACTTTTTTCCTCTTTAGCATTTTCAGATAATTTTCACAATAAAAAAGGATGTATTAACTCAAAAACAAAATGCAATTACACGATGAATAGCTCCAGGGCTTCAAGTAATATTCCTCTGTAGATATTTCTCCTACATTTTTATTGATACAGATATTTTCTTGTGTGCCATTCAAAATGCATTTGTTGCTATATTCATGAGATTACTTTGTTTACTTCGTTTTCATTAGGTTTTATATTTCTATGAATTTTTAATCGTTTTCATCTTCAGATTTAGCGCCTCTCTTTCCCCTGCGATGATTTTCTCTCATCTCTATTTCTACCAAATGTAATGTCATTAACGACAGAACCCTTCTCCTCAAAGCTAATTCGTTTTGCTAGATAACAGATAAATGGGAAAAAACCTAGGTTTAGAAGAGAACTATTGTATTGCGTTACACTGTCTACTCCGTGCATCTGCATTGGCATGCTCTCCAATTGGTGTTTGTGCCTCAGAAATTATACAGATTCAGTATTGTATATTCAGGATGATTTCACGAGAGCATAATCATTAAAATAATCATTTAATTGCATAATTTACATACTATCCTTTACTCATTTTAATTCAAATTATGCAGATTATAACAAATAATCTTACAGGTATATTTTTTGTTGCAATTGTGTACAAAATACGTTTCCATTTGCAACCTCGATCCGGTTGCTAAAACGATGAGATAAAACTGATGGGCGCTCATACATTCTATAACTTTGATATAAACAAAGAGGGAGCTGTATATCTTCCAATCATGAGAATGAATTATAGAAATTCATATTCGATTTCTTCAAATTATCTCTCCATTAGGTTTTATATTTTATCTCAGCAAGAAATTTCGATAAATTAAGGATTTACTGTACGGAATATTGAATTCATCGCGCTTCAAATTAATTATTCAGCTAATGCCATTGAACCACCTGAGGTGCTTACTAAACATTTTTCTCTTTCTTTTTGCCTTTTAATTACGTGAAATATCGTTTGCCAAAATATGCGTTAGTCTCTTCATATTTGTGTTTTTTTTTGTCTCTTTTTTGTTAACTATTATTCATGTGCAGAACACTGCTATACTTCAATCAATACAGTCAGATAGAAACAATCCTCCGTAATTGTTCCCTCCCAAAAATAGTCAGTTTTGCGTTTGGTTTTGTGTTTGCCATTTTTGTTTTTATACGAACAAGCAAATGTCTTAAGAAATTTATTCTTACTGTCTTGAAATGATGCCATAATCATTTTATAGTGGGTAATAAACAACATATTTCCTGTTTTTTCCTCGGTGAAATTTCTATAAATTACGTATATTACCATTTATCTGATAGGTATCATTGCTCGCACATTATCCCACTTACAAACGGACACATAAGTATATATTTAGGTATGTACGCGTGTATGTATGTATATATGTAGACGTATAATTATATACATATTTGTCTATCTACGCACATATATATGTATGTATATACATATTTAAATACAAAAAGGGAACAAGAAATTATAACTAATGAACGTGATTATGTATAAGGTTCCAAACAAGCAACCAACTATGAACGTATTGCATCTTATAGCGGAAACCGCTGAGAGCTAATGTTTTTCATCATATAAATTCCTGTTACGGCGTCGTTTAATTTATTTTATTTCTTATTACACACAGTAATACTAGGCTAATACTTTATACTGAAGCATATGCATATTGAGTTATATCATCAGGTTATTCGTATCGCAGCACCAAAACGAAACACACACACACACACACGTATATATATATATATATATATATATATATATATATATATAATATATATATATATAGATAGATATATATAATGCTAGAACTGGGTGCCACTGCATAGTGCCAAGGACTCCAAATTGCCATCAAAATGTAGGACAATATACACAGCTCTTTAATATCCTCCCGAAGAACCTGAGAGACCTGCATGGGGTGGATGCAGATGTCTTTAAAATAAAACTGGATCTCTTCCTGTCAGGTGTCCCAGATGAACCAACTTCACGGCAGGAGGTGCAGATGAGGACAGTTGCATCGAACACTCACATGCACCAAATGGCAATTGCTAAAAAGCATTCGTGAAGTAAAATCATGTAGCAACACCAAATGGCGGTGCCCCAGCATGGCCACAGCTCGTGAGCTGAAACTAGATAACATTTTAAAAAATAAATTTATACACACACACACACACACACACATATTACTCTACCAGTGGTAGAGTAATATGCTTTATTTAAAGCAGCAGAAGATTCAACAAAACCTATTACTCTAGCAAAAACTGTCCGATGAACGGCAACGGGAAACTCACAGTAACAGGTTTGTTGAATTTTCTGCTGCTTTAAATAAAGTATATATATATATATATATTATATATATATATATATATATATATTAGAAGGAATTGTTACGGAAGATAGAATATACTGGAAACTTTATTTATCACAACGACCGTTTCAGCACATGCTGCATCGCTACTTCGTGGATGGGAGACTATACTACGAATTACAAAGTCCTGTACAGTGTAGATATGTCTCTTCATATGATATTTCTTGGCTTCTCATTATATAACCGACGTTTCCTTCTTAAGCTTATCTAGATCATGTTGGCATTAATCACATCTACAAGACGTAATTTAGGTAAGACTACTACCATTATGCTTCCATTTTCTATCTCTTATTCATCGAATACTCAACGAACACTGTGAATATGGGTATTCTTTGCCGTACGCCACCAGGTGTATACCATATCATTTACTATCTAACATTATATATCTTGATGTGTGTGGGTGTGTGTGTGGGTGGGTTATATATGTATATGTCTAAGTGTATTCATGTATACTCTTGTAGCCACAGTAGGTGAAATTTTCACAATAATAGACTACAAAATGTGTAATTGCATGTATGGTGTAAATTCATCAGAAACATTAGTCAGCAGAGGCTGACTCAATACATCAAACGCAGAGGATTACACAAGAGCATATATGTGTGCTAATTACTTACGGTATCATGTTATGGGTATATTTATTTTTATATATGCTACTTGGCATCCGAGTAGAGTTCATTTTGATGAACTCTGCCGATAGAGTTCATCATTATGTAGGCACGAAGAAAAGTTATATTAATGCAAACAGGAAAAAATAGAAATCAAAGGTGAGTATATGTATATTTATATTAATATTCAGAAGTAACAGAGTGACTCAAGGTCTGAGTGTTTCGTTTGTTGGCATATATATATATATATATATATATATATATATATATATAAACATCTAATATAGGATAAAATTTTCGAAAAAGTTATATCAATTGCCAGCATATTAAAAAGCATTACCTTTAAAGGTTACATTTTATAACCAAGGGCAAAAGAAAAGAAAATTCAATGCCAAATATGTCGAAATTGACTTAATCGTCAATAACCATAAAATTATCAGAGTTTCACGTTCTTGTTCGCCGGACAGTTTTGTTAAAAAAATCTGTCCGACGAACGGGATCGTGAAACACTGAATAACAGCTTTTGTTATATTCCTGATGCTTTTAAATAAAGCAAGTTACTCTACCTCTGGTACTTGAGTACTATTTTTCCACCGTGTTTCTCATTTATGCGATTACTCCACTATATATATATATATATATATATATATATATATATATATAGCCTTTTATAGAACTATTCCTGATGTTTCAGGAGTGTAGCCGCACCCCCTTAGATGTTCGGAGAACTCAGATGTTTTTTCGGCTGATGAGTACGGGTCACTCGCATTTGCTGCAATATTTGCAGCGTTAATAAAGCTGGTCTGCGTACGAAACAATTGTACCGAAATATTGATCCATTTTTGTTGCTTATTTCTTGTGTATAATCACCCCGCATTATCTTATGGTTAATACCGTATAGATTTCTGGTGCATCTAAGTTAAGTACCGCATTCATTTGAATTCAACAGAACTCACTTGAATCTTAATTGTTTTACTATATATATATATATATATATATATATATATATTATATATATATATATATATATATAAACTCATTCTGGAAAACTACTAACTCTCAGAATTCTCAAATCACGTTCTAATATCTCGTATCTAAAGTTTGTTTATCGGTTGAAAAAATGCCTGATTTATTAACCACGTCGAAACAGAAATTTCTATGATTTCCTTTTTAGCATATTAGATGAAATATGACAAAGAAAGAATAATAGCAACCATCTATGTTTAGGACTCTAAAATTGACTTTGTCTTACTTTCAGGATTGCTGTTAAATAAATATAGGCTTTGACTTGTGCTTATATCTCTATCCATAGTAATGAACATGTTGAACGGAGATAAAAAGTTTCCTCCATCTTGAACAAAATGCCTACATCTATGCAAAATTAAAAACTGAAATAAGACCTCCATAGCCAATGGATGGTTTCACATTGTGTAGCAGATTAACTATTATCTTGGCATCAAGACCATTCAGTTCAATATAAGTTCCCTCCAATTCTGTTTACTTAACTTCATAATCAGTTTGAATCATTAGGAGCTGACTTTTTCTGAAATGATGTCCACATGAATTACACATACATTCACCATAGTGAGAACGTTGAATATTATAACCAAAAATTTCGAACGTTTACCAAACTCCCCATTTACAATCGAAAACGAGGAAATCTTGCAATATACCCAGAGACAAGTCTGTTTGAATTATTCCACATATAATACAATTCTTAAATTCCAAAAATGTGAACAGCAAATACGTGTTAACCAACAGTGTATGTAAAGTTTTTCATTATCTTTCGCATTTAGAGATATTTATTTTACGGTAATATAAAATTCTTACGAA
This sequence comes from Octopus sinensis, assembly GCF_006345805.1. NCBI lineage: Eukaryota > Metazoa > Mollusca > Cephalopoda > Octopoda > Octopodidae > Octopus > Octopus sinensis. The sequence goes on from NC_043015.1 coordinate 10,927,409, forward strand.
AGCACATCCTGTAAATCCTACAACAAAACTTTTTAATCGCAAACGGAGAATTAGAAAATACGAGCAATGTTGTAAATTGAATGATTGCTATAAGGAAATAAAATAATAGTTCATATCATTATATAGAAGTTCCATGCAAGCTTTCACTGCTAAAGTTACAAATAAATTTTTTAATCTCCTAATATTAAACAAAAAATTTGGTTTAATACGTATTACATTAGGAAAGTTATAACGTAATTTATACATTTATATTAGTCATATAAATTACATGTTGATGACAATGCGAGAGAGTGACATCTGGCGGCAGGAAATCAACATTTTACTCAGGAGTGTGCGGATACATCATGAGGACGTCTCATCTGGTCACCAGTATCTTATTTAGAAACGCTGGTGTAATCAGAATGGCTGTAGATAACGTTATCATAAGTATATGTATTTCTAAGTCATGCACACAGCAAACCACTGATGGAGGCAATATAGTACTAAGAAAAAAATTTTAGGAGACGCTTGCACGAAAGAATATCTGACCATTAAATATAATATAGACACGCACATACACATGTATGTTTATGTATGTATATAAATATATATATATATATAGATATATATATATATATATATATATATTATATATATATAAATATATATATATACATAGACATATTTAGCAATGGGTGCAGGTTCTATTTTTAACTTAACTGTAAAAGAAATGTAACTGCTTATAGAGCCAAGGGCCTCACCGCCAGAAAACAAATTTCGAATAGATATGGTTTCAAATGCAATTGTATCAGCATTACATTGTAGCAAACTAATATCAATGTAGCATGTTCCAAATACTCTGGTAATGTATCTGGCGTAGGCGTGGCTGTGCACTAAGAAGCTTTCTCACCAAGTACATGGGTCACGACTCAGTCCCACAACGTGGAATTTTGTGCAAGTGCCCTCTACTATAGAATCGGGCCGACCAAAACATGGTGAGTGGATTTCGTAGACGGAAACTAAAAGAAACCCGTCCTAAATGGTTGTTTTAAGAAACAAAATTACGAAGATATATAGTCTCTTCAATCGAAATCAACGCAAATCTTGGAACGTACAAAATCACTTCCAGCAGAATTATAATTCGGAAAATAAATTCATGTCATATAAACACATTACAGTTTTATGCACACCATAAGTCTCTATAACTTTGAATTAACGAAGCTACGGTGCATCATTCAATATAATAATGGAATATAACTTTCATGAAAAGACCAGCAGATTTAGGGAAGGAACAAAGTCGATTAGATTCAGCTGGTACTTATTTTATCGACACCGAAAGGATAAAAGGCACATTCGACCACACCAGAATTTCAACTCATATTGCAAAGACGAATGACATACCGGTGAGCATTTTTTCCCCGGTGTGCTAACATTCTGTCAGCTCATCGCCTTGCTTTTGTGAAGAAGTATTAGAAATGTCATAATTTTATTGAAATTATTACCTTACATAAAGTAAGGTAGTTGTTCTGGATTCCATTATTTCTTTTAACACCTTATAATAGTATATGCAGCAACGTACTACCGTGTTTAGGATTAAAACATCCGTTACGAATTATACTTAGAGGTACACTTCCACAAAATGTATATATGTATGCACTCTACTTCGAAGAATTACCCTTTTCATGTTACAGATAAGGAAAAGTAGTGATCATTCTTGATTTAGCCTGTTTCAAATACAGAAATGCTCCCTGTAATTAATAACGCCTCTCATACTTCTCTTTAATAACTTATTTACGTACTGATACGCTTTTACTGTTTTGCTTTTAAGTAATTTAAAATGACTTTTCCATGAAAAGATAGTATGTCGACAAAAACAAGACGTAATTTGTCACCAAGTGGCGCCATTGCTTTGAGTAATTTTTTATACGTTAATACGTTCTCTACGTGTTTAATGCTGGAAGTATTTTCATTTGCTTCATTTATAATGCATATATTTGTCTTAGTTTTGCTTACACGTAATTATCTTTGTTATATACTTTTATTTTTGTTACTTTTCAATTTCTGTGGTTTTTCCATCTAAAAACTTGCCTTATTTGATTTCTAAGCACTATTCAACAAAGTAGTCACACACAGACACATACACATACGCACACATACGTATATGATATATACGCAAATGTATATGTGCGTGTGTGTGTGTATGTGTGTATGTGTGTTTGTTCGTGTGTCGATGTATGTGTATATATATATATATATATATATATATCAGTGTGGAATCCCTATCTTGCTCACCACAAAAATCCCAGGAAACTGTCCTGAAACGTGCACCATAACGAATACTCACCGTCAGACATCTGGCAAATGGCTTGGTTGACACCATCTTTCCAACAACAGCCTTGGGCACCTGTTTCATTTCGACATGACTAACACTCATGGACATGCTTAGAAAATCAAAAATATGGCACAGCACCCATGACTTTCGGAAAGTTTCACCACGGTCAGAATTGCTGAAGCATGGAATAAACTTCCCGCATCAGTTGCTCGCTGTCGAGAGATTACACCCTTCGAAAACTTCCATGTTTCCTGAAATCCGGCAACAGTACACCTGATGGTTTAATTCTTTCTCTTAGTTGTAGTGCACCTGGGCACTGTATAGGTATATATATATATATATATATATATATATATATATATATATATATATATATATATAAGCGGGAAAGAAGCAACAAGAATGGATAGTTTTTAGTACAATCGTTTCATACAAGGACAGGCTTTATTAAAAGTTGTAAAAATTACAGCATATAAACGTGTCCCGTACTCATCAGCTAAAATACATGTGAGTTCTCTAGACATCCTAGTGGTTGAGGCTATACTCATGAAGTAATGTAGATAATTAAGTAACATAAACTATGCTCCATGGAGACGTATGAAATTCTAAAGCATAGAAAACATAGAAACTTATTGAATAACCATATCGAACTAGGTCAAGTTTGTGTCCACGCTAAATTGAAGACTTTAAAATATTTTAAACTAGATAGATAGATATAACTTGATTTCTACTAGTATAGCACTGCTTTATAATAGAATAAGTTCTCACACTACAGTTATCTTTTTCCTTATATCTGATTCAGTTTTTTTGAGAACAGGGAAATGAATAGTACTTATACGCTGCTTAATTGAGGCTTTATTTAATTTCAAACTCATAATTTTTAAATTCTTAATTTAAATCTTAATTGTAATTTTTAATTTTAATTCCTAACTTAATCTAATCTAAGTAGCATAACTCTAATAAAATAAAATGAGTTACTATAGCCCCATAATTCTATTTCAAAATTAAATAAATAAGGCTACCCCCTCGGTGATAATATGATTATCTTCATTATGATAGACAATCCCCTTACACCTTGTAAATGATCTTCTAAGATTTGACCTGTAGTCCGGCAATGTATGAATAATAACGGCAACTCCTTAAGACAATAAAATGAATAAATTAAATAAGTAAATTTTAATGACTTTTTGATAAGATTATACTTAGATTTTCCTAATGTATTCCTTTGATTTTAGCATCTGACCCCTAAACCCCTGACTGTGTTATCTCTTTAGATTCTCTTTAAATTCATAGCTGATTTCAACAGCAATAAATAGCTGTTTTACTGGTCAAAGAATAATATTCTCCTCTAGTTCCTAGATGCCTGTAAATTAAAACCAGACTTGCCGTCTACTAATTCTTCTGTATAACTAGAACCTCTTTTTTTTTTTCTTTTTTCCCTTCTTTCCCTATTTCTTTCTCTTTTCTCTTTTTTCTTTTTCTTTTTCTTCTTCTTATTCTATTTTTCCTTTTTCTCTTCTCTTTTAGTCCCCTTCCCCCCTTTTTTGCTCCCTCCTCCTTTATTTTCTCTCTTTTCTTCTATTCCCGTCCCTTTCTATTATTTGCCTCTCTAGAAAGCCCTCAGCCTTTAAAAGTTAAATAGCTACAGCCTCTTGTAAATAGCAGTAATGTGATTAATGTGGCAAATACCTAATCATATAACAAGAATTGATACCTACCTATTGTGTTCAACCACTGATAAATTTATCGCCTGTGAATATGAAATTCCTCTTCATTTCTCTGGAAATTTACATCTACACCATTGGAGATTGTGCATCTATACAAAGGATTAATTCACCCTCTCTGTAATGCTAATAAGCAGGAATTTAGACCCACCTCGTTGTGATTAACAATGGATAAATTTGTCTTCTGTGAGTATGTAATCCCTCATCATATCTCTGGAAATTCATATGTGCTCTATGGATTAGGTCACCTTCTCTGTGATGTTATTAAAACTTTTTTAAAATTCTGTGATAAGACTGTACATCATCTTTAAAGAACTGTAATGAACTTTGGAAATCTGTTTATGTTTATGTTACTTAATTATCTACATTACTTCATGAGTATAGCCTCAACCACTAGGATGTCTAGAGAACTCACATGTATTTTAGCTGATGAGTACGGGACACGTTTATATGCTGTAATTTTTACAACTTTTAATAAAGCCTGTCCTTGTATGAAACGATTGTACTAAAAACCTATCCATTCTTGTTGCTTCTTTCCCGCTTATAATCACCCCGCATTACTGTATTGTTAAAACAGTATAGTTTTTTTTGGTGCATCTAAGTTAGGTACCATATTCAAGTAAATTCATTTAAATTAACTTGAATCTTTATTGCTTTTTGTATATATATATATATATATATATATATATAGGCGCAGGAGTGGCTGTGTGGTACGTAGCTTGCTAACCAGCCACAGGGTTCCGGGTTAAGTCCCCCTGCGTGGCATCTTGAGCAAGTGTCTTCTGCAATAGCCCCGGGCCGACCAATGACTTGTGAGTGGATTTTATAGACGGAAACTGAAAGAAGCCTTTCGTATATATGTATATATATATATATATGTGTGTGTGTGTGTGTGTGTGTTTGTGTGTCTGTCTTTGTCCCCCTAGCATTGCCTGACAACCTATGCTGGTGTGTTTACGTCCCCGTCACTTAGCGGTTTGGCAAAACAGACCGATAGAATAAGTACCGGGCTTACAAAGAATAAGTCCCGGGGTCGATTTGCTCGACTAAATGCGGTGCTCCAGCATGGCCGCAGTCAAATGACTGAAACAAGTAAAAGAGTAAAAGAATATATATATATATATGGGACACGGCATATATAATGGACATTACTTATTCCGTTATTGTAGTAAATTTGATTCAGATTTGTTTCCAGTATCCAGTATAGATTCGTTATTGGTGGGTTTTGTACAAAATAAATATTAAGTTTATAATAATATATAGTCATTGAATTAATAAGGCAAGCGATATGAATAAGAGAGGGTTAAATACAAATATTTTATAAACAATGTATATGCATGGTAAGTAATTAATATAAAATAATGGGAGAATCATAACGGGTTAAACAGAGTAAAGTGAGAAAGGTGTTAATAAGCTATTAAACAATTTAAAAAAATATATATATATATATGTGTGTGTGTGTGTGTATGTGTGTGTGTGTGTGGTGTGTGTTTGTATGCATATATGTATGTATCTAAGTATGCCTGTATGCATGCAGGTATGTTAGGTTGAGAGATAGGGTTAGTGTTATTGGAAGGTACATTTTTTAATATGGCCCCACGTTCGGTCGTTTTATCTCCGAAAACAAAGGCTTGAACCAAATGCTATATACATAAATGTTCTGTTTTCTAGACAGAATTCTAATAGAGATCGCTTTATGTTATAATAGCTTGTGGGAATCCATGAAAATTGCACTTTTTATGTGAATTCTTCTTGTATTTTGATTCCATTACGTTTGACTTTTCACAATATTGTCTAGCTTTGTTGAAAATGTTTATGATAAATGAGGTCGAAAACGGATTACGTTTATTGAAAATACTTCTCATACTGATGAAGTTATGATACGTGCACCAAATAATCTCAAACTTTGTCTTTCCCCAAGATCATTTTTGAAATTAAGCAACGGTTTGTTTTTTGTTCATATTTTGTCGTCGTAGTCAAATCCATTCTCCAAGTTCCTTTTCAAATTCTGACCACTGTTGATCTCTAATTTTATTTTATTTCATCACATATCTCTTTTCCCAGTTTCACGAATTGTCTTTTACTTTCGCTTTCACTCAACCTTCTGTCTCTTACTCTCGGTGTAGCGTACAATTAAATGCCATCCATTTCTCACGACGCAAATGGTGATTTCCTAATTGATATTTTTAGTTCATTAATGTTCATTCATGCTGGATGTGTCTTATCTGTGTGTTTCGTTTTATTCTTTCAGTATTTTAAGTATTTGTTCTGCATTCAACTTTAGCCGGCATCACTATTTTTTATTTTGCTACGTCAAATAGTAGATTTCATTTCACAGTAATAGTTGTTTAAATGTAAACTGAGTGCAATATTTGAAGTGCACAAAGTTTAAAGAAGTGTAAAGGGGTAATAAAATTCTTTGGCTATCATGAGTAAGAAATGCTGCAACAGAAATTGCTGAGAGCTGAAAGTGCCGAGGAAAAGCATTTAGCTATAAAATTGCTAATATTAAGACGGATAGAAACTGGCGAACGCCAATTTCAATTGAGTTAAACTTGGCTACATTGAATTTCTACAGTCATCATAAAATATGATCTTGTCTTAGAGATCTCATTATAGCTAGAGACGTATATTTAATGTGGAAAATGAATAAACCATTGGTTTATGGGCGCATGACCGAAAGGTACGACGTACAACAGAAACCTGCTATCAAAAGTGAAAATAGCAAGAATCATCTTCAGTTAATTATCCGGTGAAAATGCCATAACTTCTTAAACCTTCATAACCATCGGTTATTTATTTAATAGCATGAATTATTATTTTATACTTAAATTTGTACGTTTTCCATATGCATGTTAGTACTTCAAATACATATTTTGAATTGTGAAGGACTTTCCTGAAATTCATATTAGTATCATTGGCGGTAGGGTCTACCGCATCCAACTTGATAAAACAGATTGTTTTCATCCAATGCCGATAAAACAGTTCTTTTTCTCATCCAATGTGGATAAAACAGTTCTTTTTCATCAAATGCTGATAAAACATTCCTTTTTTAAAAAAGAATCTTATACCAAGAAGTAGAATTACACACCTGGCTTAGTGACGGAGACTATAGCCTAAAGTTTCTTCGAGATGTTGTTGCTGGCACTCCGTCGCTTACGACAACGAGGGTTCCACTTGATGCGATCAACGGAAGAGCCTACTCGCGAAATTAACGTGCAAGACACGTGTACCCTTAACGTAGTTCTCGGGGATATTCAGCGTGACACGGAGTGTGAAAAGGCTGGCCCTTTGAATTACAGGCATAGCAGAAATAGGAAGTAAGAGTGAGAGAAAATTGTGGCGAAAGAGCACAGCAGGGTTCGCCAACAACCCCTGCCGGAGCCTAGTGGAGCTTTGGGTGTTTTCCCTCAATAAATACTCAAAACGCCCGGTCTGGGAATCGACACCGCGATCCTCTGACCGCAGCTCCACCTTCTTCGAGATAATTCTTCAGAAACAAGAATATCAAGCTTGATATTAAGACCACCTTCCTTCATTTCACTTGTAAAGAAACGGTTTCAGAAAAAGATAACCAATTTTTGAGTTTTTTTTCATAAACTAACATAGCATGAAGGCCATACACTATATCATGTAACCATTTGAGGAAGTGATAGAAATAGTGCTAAAAAAATTTAAAAGAAGCAGTAATTACAAGCTAGCAATCTCATTCTAAACGTTTACGAATAACTGTATTATTAAGCAACCAGTAGTCCTATCATGTATAATGCCAGTGAAGATGAAAAGGAAAATGCTACTACGAAATACTTATGGATAGCGTATGCAATTTTACCTTAAATTCTCTCCTTTGAAATGTTTCAGTATTTAGCTCATCCGGTATGAATTTGTAAACTAACTGTAGGGCCTGAAGGAATTATTATCAGAACATTCATCAGTAACAGTACAGATAAAAATATGGAAATCAAGCATCGTCTTATTAATGAAACTCAGAATATGTGAAAAACTATAGACGGATGTGGTATCTCTTTTATAGCACGTTCTGAATCACTTTTTCAACGTAATTAATGATGAGCAGAGCTGTGAACACGTAATTCCACTGATTAATTTGAATCTAGATTGTTTAATACTTTTACATCATAATTACATACTAATGAACCGTAGTTTCTGATTTCAGCGTAACATTTTACAAAAAGTACAAAATCACGTTCGTGATTTACCTGAAAGTTTTTAATGTTTCTGGATCATAAATGCATCTCTAAGTTTGGCAGATGTTTTTCGGTGGTCATAAGCTTTATATATATAAATATATTAATAATAGAATATAAGGATAAAATCACGTTAAAAATTGTTATCTGGCAGTCAGCATATATAACATTTTATAGGCAAGATACACGATAAATTAGCAATAATATATATATATATATATATATATATATATATATATATATATATATATATATATATATGTATATAATTAAAGTCTCGGCACTTCAAGCATGCTGGTCATTTTCGTCATTGCTCCTTTAATATATATATATATATATATGTGTGTGTGTGAGTGTGTGTGTGTGTGTGTATGTATGAATATTAGTATTAATTAAAACATATATATATATATATATATATATATAAAGAAAATGAGGGTTTAATTTCACTAGTGATCTGAAAGAATATGTACTCTGTATAAGTGCTATAATTATTCGTCCGTTAGGAGCCAAGTTCTCAGCTGAGGGTGGAACTAGGGATCCGTAGTAGACTTCCGAGTTACCAGGTATATATTAGAGACAAAAAGAACAACAAAAACCAGGACAGGTCTAGTATCTCAAGCGATTTAGAATATTTAGTTAGAGCAAGGTGAATTTGAGGTAATTAATCAATTAGTTAATTAATAAATGGACTCTTACAGCTGTTTCTAGATTATCTAAAGTCATAATTTTGCATCTCGATACACTGACTATTCAGTCATTAGTGACGAGGTGAGTATGAATGAAAATTCTAGACAAAGAATTCACAGTTTATGAAGGAACAAAATAGTAGATACAAGAATAAATTGTAAGACAGCAGATAGAAGAATACAGACAGGAGAATAAAGTTCACAGCTCATCTTTCAGAGGGTATGGAGTTTGGTGCGTACTTCCGTGAAGGTATAGATCTTTTAGTATAATCCCAGGTAAATTCAGACAGTATTTTGGCAGCATTTTGAATATTGCGTTCGTGTTGAAGGGATAGATCAAATGGTTAGTTACCATGAAAATGATCCACGCGGGAATATAAAGTGAGAAAGACAAATATCATGATAGATATATAGGTTATGAGTGAGCGAATAGAAGGGAGAGGAGAAAGAGGGTAAAGAAAGGAATGGAATAGGAGCAGCAAGAAAGAATGAATTAGGGACAAAGTAATATAAAATCAAAATAATAAATGAAAAACAAAGTCAAAGATAACATTGCAGAATTATTCTTCGTTCGGGTCGGTTTTGGGTGAGAGGACGGGCGTTACGATTTTGTCTCTGATGACGGAATACCTAGTGTATGGAGATGCCAACCTATCACTTGGGATATCCCAGAAGCAACTGTAATAAATAAGCAACTGTCAATAATTAATTAATTAACTATTTAATTAATTATCTCAAATTCACCTTATTCTAATTAAATATTGTAAATCACTTGAGATTCTCGTCTTACCTTGGTTTTTGTACTTTTTCTCTAATATATATATATATATATATGGACATATGGAAGCTTGTGTGTGAATGGGCGTGTGTGGGTGGGTGTATTTTCGCTTTGTGCGTATGCATGTGCGCATACATGCATCCCTTTCACAAAAATTATCTTCAACAATTGTTTGATGATACCCAGAAATTATGTTCACTTATATCAACTTGAAATATACTTGCTTAAAATAACAAATATCATTTGCAACCCTATTCCTTTTCTTAAGGTGAAGCTGGTTTGCCCGATATAATATTCCCGCAAGAACGAGCACATAGATTTTATGGCCGGCCCAGCCGGTGATTGTTTTCTTTACCTTGAAGTACGCCTTTTATTCAAAGCAGAATTCTGAATCGTAGGAAAATTTATGTCAAATCTCACATTTGGGTGGCACATTTTCCTTCTGTTTGAAATTAGTCATGGAGCATCTGTTGAAGAGACATAGATGAGAATCCGTTATACATTGCAAATCTATTTCAAGCATATTAATACATAAGAGAACTTGAAAAGATTTCTAGACAGCTGCGTCCTTACTTAAAATGAAAGTTGAGAGAACTTAAATGAATTTGAATTCCAAATGCTCAATGGAATCAACAATAGCATTCAATTGTCAATGAAATACAAACAAAAGCATCTAACACTTTTAGAAAGCTTAGTAATTAATGTTCACATTCAAATTGGGAGAGACATATATTGCATATCAAGAGAATCGAAGCAATATCAGCATTTCGTGTTACGCAAATCACATTAAATCAATTATTCATTTTAATTTAGCCAAAAAATATGCATGATGTTATTCGATATAAATTACTTTCAATTTACGATTAGAATATCTTTGAAATATTCATCTAAACTTATTACACTCTTTCCTTATAGATGATGGGACATAAATACGTAAGAATTTTTTCTCTTATCCAGGTTCAAAGAAAAGCCAAACAAAACAATACACCTTCATTGAATATTACTCTTACAAGTACAATTATAAACATTTAAATCCAATAAGCTAGTTAAATGTGTGTAGATGATAAATTATGCCCATGGTCAAGAGAAAAGAAAACAAATGAAATTTTATGCGATCGAAATGTGAAATGTGTCACTCATTCTCCGAAGTTTCAGAATTTCACATTTTTGCCGAAAGCCGCAATAGAAGCAGTGAGCATGTCTAATTCAAACGGTAAGGAATCCACGACACAATCTATTAAATTGTCTGATATACATATTGACCAATTAATATTATAAATTCCGTGGCGTATTGCTAAGCATGTACCACAAAATTCCATCATCCAGCTTTTTCTTGCACATATGCTAAGTGCTGCCTGTTGCTTTCATATCCAGTGAGGTGTACAGTATAATTTTGAGAAACAGATTTCGCATTAGCACACACTCGAAGGGAGAGAAAAATTTAAAAGCTTACAGATAAAAGTCATAACAGTTATTTGCCACTAATTCATTCCTGTATGATTTGGTATCCCTATCTCTATGTGGAAGAATAACCGAAGTAAAGCGAAGCATACACAGCACAAGAAAACATCAAACAAGCTAATTGTTCCAACGAATATTGAACACGAATTTCACCTCTAATGGTTTACCACTTCTGGTTTAAACGCATGAAGAAAACAATAGTAAACTTGTGCAACCTGGCAGGAAGGAGCCTATGCATCATTAATAATGTCAGCATAGGAGTGATGCATATACATATTTCTCTCAAGTACTTCTAGAATAAAACTTGTATAACATTAATATCTGACTAATCGTATTGATTATCATTGCTACATAAATATTTTTCGTAGATGGAGTCTTCATGCTTTCATTATTACTAATAATAAAACCAGCTGAAATTTGAAATGGAATAGTAAATATATGCAGACCTCCTAGGCTGGCGTGAAAACTATCCAAATATTTTCAGTACAAAAGGACAAAGACCAGCTATGGTGAAACTCAGGCTCCAGATTCATCTTGAATTGAAATTCTAGGAGGCGAGAAGAGGAATAATTCAATTCAGGATAAAAAATTGTGATGGCCTGTTGAAAGAAATATTAAATGAGGTGTCCCGATGAACATTAAGTGCGGTAGAAGATGGCACGCAGGTGTTTGTCACAGCACTCTTGGTTCAAGTAACAGGTTAGCTTGGAATAAAGGGTCGCCATCGAATTACGACAATGAAATGCATATCGGTGGCAGATGAGAATACCTCAATATTGTTACTGGCGAAAAGGCATAACAGATCGATCTGAAAGGGATAAAGTAAGTCACTAAATGTTGGAGGAAGGAAGTGCAGTCTGAAAATTCCATGTGGTTGTTAGTGTGGCTGAGCAATAAGCACACTGAAAAGGTTTGAGTGCAATCTCCACTGATGGTGGCATTAAAACAACAGCAGGAAGACCCAAGGAGCCACTATCTAGTCTTGCTCCATTAGACAGAGAGGAACTACCTGTCCGAAAGAATTGTTTCACAGGATTCCTTCCTCTGAAGATTTTCTCTGCTGCCTGCTCGTCTCTTAGCGAGGTTCTGCTCACTGATGCAAACACTAACACATATAAAGTACAAAAATCTTAGGTTTCAATATATCATTGATCAGTTCATAAGTAGGTCTTGGTCTCTGAAAACGTAGTATATATTTATTCATTGTAGGAAAATTACTTCAATAATAGAAGAATTGTTGTATGAAATTGTGTTCCAGGTCTATATTTCACAACAATGTTCGAACAGCAAGGATTATCATGAGGCTTAAATTATCGCTTGAAGCTGTAATTGTTAAATAACTCTGTAGCCATATATTTCCTTTTGTAGTTATACATTTTCTTTTAAATTGTAGATTCCTGCATTAATTTTGAACTTTACTAGAATGTTCGTTATAAAGCATTTCATAAGTTATGTACTGATTTTACAGCGCTTCATTATTTCATTTGAAAGGAAGATGATTGCTAAAACTACTTCGAGAAAGAACCAATATAATTATTATTTCGGGTATTGCTTAATATTCTATTTTTACAGTTTAGTCCAGAAATATCTGGTTCAATTACTGACACTGCACTGTATATTATTCATAAAAAGCTCTTCTGAAAAAAATTAAATATTGCTTGTTTCATACACACGATGCAATACCGTCGCAGATAAAACATAAATTAAGAAATTAGTATTAGTTTGGAGTTATATGCTCGATTCAGAAAGAAAGAGTAGTTGCAGCACTGATTTTTAAACAGTAAGATTTCTATTCACGTAGATATAAATATGAGGTCCATTTGTATAAGATTTTAGGAGTCTCGTGCTAGATGTCACCAGATTTCTTGAGATTCGTAGATGGATGTTGACGGAAGGAGTTTAACAAATGGGCTACTAGATGCTCGAACGTCCTGCCAGAAATAAAGTTTACTATTAAAAAAATAAATGAAGGTTCAGTTATGTAGCCGTAGATACACTATACCAAGAAAGAGCTGCAATGATAATAGTAAACAAACATTACGTTATAGGTCCCCTGAATAAGATTCGACATTGTTTGTTCCTTCTCGAGCCACGCCAGGCTCATAAAGGTCGGTTCCCCGGTTTTCGTGGCGCATAGATTCTCCACCTGGACGGGACGCCAGTCCATCGCAGGTGAGCTGCAAGATGCAGGAGGAAAGAGTGAGAGAAAGTTGTGGCGAAAGAGTCAGCAGATATTCGCCATTACTTTCTGCAGGAGCCGCACATCTCCCGGGCTGGGATTCGAAGCCGTAATCCCTCGACCGCAATCCGCATTTATAACCACCAAGCCATGTGCCTCCACATGATTTGATGTAGAAGTGTATAAAGAAAACGATGTAGTAGCTTTGCTCAATAAAGATAAATCCTCTGATAAATGGCATACTTATATACCTACACTCTCAATCTCTTTGCCCTTCTCTCTATTATTCAATTATCATCATAATTACTTCAGCGAAAATATGACAAACTGCTATCTTTAAAATACCTTTAAATACCTTTTTATATTTGCTTACTGTTAACAAGGATGAAGTAATTTTCAGTCATTGTTTCTTACGAGATAAAATTGATGCAAATTCTTATTCAATTAAAATGCTGTCGAGTTGAAGAATTTGTATAAATGGGATTTATACAAATGGTAATAGAAACAAGCTATAAATATTTATATTTAACTCTTGCGTGAGACCATATTCTATATGATATTCATAAACCCTTAAGGCAGAATCGTTAGCGCTTTTCCCTCCGTATTTATATTTTGAGTTCAAATTCCACTGATGTATACTTTGTCATTAGGGGTCGATAAACGAAGTAGCAATTGAGCACTGGGTTCAGGTAAATGAAATATCCCCCTCCAACGAATTTGCCGGCAATGTGCCAGAATTTGAAAACATTACCTTCATTAAACCATTCAAAATACAACGTTACATATTGCAATAGTCTGTACAATTAGAACATTATAATTGTTTAAACAAAACACAGTGTACTTTACAATAGAAATACGAAATGTGAAAGTGTTGTACATTAGCATATATCACCTTTCAAATAAAATTGCCTATCTCTGCTGGTACAAATCTACTAAAGTATATAATTTGGAAATAATTGTATACTTCACTCCTTAAACAGAGAATTAATGAGTGTCAAATCGGGTGCTGTCGTATACAAATTTACGTTGTATTCCTGTAGTCTACACAGAATTATAGTCGTCTAAGTCTTACTAATGATCAAAGCTGTTGAGGTCTAGTACAGGTTTGATAAATAATGACGAATTTACAACAAGACTAGTTCATAAATTCCGCCAATAAAACTGAAATAATCTCGTACATTTGACACATTACACTCGAGAATCCGGCTTCTACGAGACAGCGTGGCGATAAATTGTAATTAGAATTTTAGATAATAAATAAAATCTACCGAATATGGTGTGCTTGGTAATTATGATGATCCACTTACTCATTAAAAATTTCTATATGAACTTCTGCAAAACAACATTAAAGAATTTTGATTAATATATATTTTTCTGGCAATAATAATTAATGATAACCAGATACGTGAACGGGTTTTAAAAATAGGAATTATTAAATGTAATTTTGAGTCTAAAATTCATGATGTAAAGATATTTGTAATATCGAAACTAATTAAATTCTAAAAAACATATTAGAATATCTGATGGATTCCATACAAATGGCGAAAAGATAGACTGATATAACTTTGAAATATCTTGAATTTACAGAAAGAATATAAAGCATTGCTTTCTTGTCCAATCGATTCTAGTCTTATTTTGTTTTCTGTGATTTCTTTTCAAACTTAAGTTGACTGAATACTTAGTGAACATTAACTGCTGTGTATATAGCAACACATATAATCTTTCACTTCTCATATCCGCATAGTTATACCATTATTTCTGAGTGAAATAGAAGAGATAAGTGAAGCGCCTATGGTATCTACATGCCATCATACATTAATGAAATTGATGTTTACATTCTAACGTCTGTAGCTTGCTGTATACAAAACTAAATATTTGCAACCAAGGTGATTCCTCGTGCACAATACCTGTGGAAAAAGACTGGATGAAGTATTTATTATATGATATCAAATGTTACTAGACTCTCAGAGACGGGGATCAAGAATGGGTGCGCTGTATGGAGTTAACGTTTTAGGAGAATCATAGTTGATATATATCTGTCGAAAAACAGAGATTGTAAAAGAGAGCAGCGAGTTTGTGTTCTAATATTTGCTGCGTCTGTTGATTAAATACTTGCCAGTCATTCGAAAATATGTTTTCTAGCTTACGGTCTAGCCTTATTGTTTTGTAACAGCATAATCAACAGAACTGAATAATGGGGAAGTACATGTTACCCCGAGCTGGGTTATGCGAGGC
The DNA here is from genome assembly GCF_006345805.1 of Octopus sinensis. NCBI lineage: Eukaryota > Metazoa > Mollusca > Cephalopoda > Octopoda > Octopodidae > Octopus > Octopus sinensis. Next base: position 10,942,991 of record NC_043015.1, read on the forward strand.
ATGTGAAGTAAGTGCAGATCTCGATGTAACAGTTGTACCTCCTCACTCAAAAATATGAGGCCTTTTTGTAGTAGAAAGGATTATTTTTCCGTTAACACACGAAACAAATGCACGTAGGTAATGTAACATGAGCTTTTTTATATATAATACAGGATTAAAAATCTCGACGATATAATCTTTTCAGCTACTTCACTTTACTGTCCATCAGTTATCGATTCGAGAGTATTATTTCGGTCAGTTGGTCATTAGAGTAACTGTCTGACGAATTAAAAACATCCGAATGAGGAAAAGGCGGCTTTGACGCCTGTCTCAGAGATTTTTTATCGACATACTCTGAATGTTTTGATACAAAGCAGAGCTTAACACCTTATATATTTGTGGAAATCAATGAAATACGCTGTCTCTAAATCGTTTTTCAAGAAATCCCTTACAAATCACCTCTATGATTTAGCAAACCTGGTATTCGTAATGCTTGCAGATATTCTTTAAAATGTTTTAAATGGACATATATGTAAAACTTATTTTAATTTTATACTGAAGATCGAGTCGATCTGAACAAACTAGGGTTATAGAACAAGAATAAGAACCACTATAACAACATCAATATTTTGATAGCCACAATGTTTATTGACCCGATTTACATTCAATAAACAATTAGAAGACATTTTGTGTGGAGTCCGTGCGTGCGTGTGTGTGGTATACTGAAGCAATAATTAGTAATTTCATAACTCCTACTTACCACCAGCGCAAAACTTATACAATTTCCTGAATCATAATAAATACAAATTAGTTAAGTAAATGTTATCAACGCTAGAGACTTTAATCATGAAAATTATCAAATTATATTATTTCTAGAAAATATATTTGTAATTACAGTAACTATATATCAGTTTGAAATTTAAATGAAAATGTCAAGACTGATTAAGAGAAAAAAATGTAATTTATATTTAAATTCAATAAAGTGGCTAGCCCAGTGTTTTTATTCCAGGAAGAATTAATGAAAGCAATCATTTGTAACAAGATATTTTGATAGCGCAGACCATCTAGGTTCTGTTTTTCTTAATAAGTTTGAGAAAGAGACACCCAATCATGAAGTTTGTACATTCCTACGAGTATACTGTTAAGATCGATATTGCAGATCTTGGGATTTTGAAATTGAACTTTGTGTATGTCAGTGGCTGTTGAAGTAGAATGTTAATGAAAATCCAATAAAGAACGAAGAAAAATATATGTGACTCCTTAATATCATACGCTGCCCTAAACAGTTTATGCACTCTTAAGGACACCGTCATACTATAATACGCCTCAGATGTCATCATCATCATTGTTCGACCGTGATCTAGACAATGGAATTTACTATGCTACGCCAGACTTCTCGGTCCATCATGGCATTACGGAGGTCCTGTTGCTGGATGCCTGTATCCCTGGAGATTACATCAAGGTAGGAGAGTGTGCGCCCTCTGGTATTGCGAGTAGATGATTTCCAGAGGAGAAGAGTAGAAATTACCTCTTTTTCAGCTCTACAACAATGTCCAGCAAACTGGACTCTCTTACCTTTCACAAGAGATGACACAGGTCGTAGTTTCCCATATATTTGCATTTTAGTTGGATGGCGCCTCCACGAGAGATTTTGAACTCTCATAAGGAGGCGAGTGTAGATTCCATCCAACCGCCTCTCAAGCTTCTTTGATAATGTCCAGGTTTCTGAGCCATATAGTAGGTGTACCTAAGCTTGGCTGAACACATTCTTCAACTGGATTGGTCATAGCCGATTACTTTCATATATAAAAGTAGAGAGCCTAAAAGACAGAAAAAAGACTGGTTTGGTACTTGGATCATCGATCCCTAACGATAATGTTGACTTTGGTGCAAATTGAATAATGAGCGTTGAAAGTTGGAATGATAGTCACAAGCCATTCTATCCTCAAGACAATACCCATTTCTCCGCTTATGTTTTAATTCTACAAAGTGCAAAATCAATAGCCTTGTCGTAGATGGTATTGCTTTAATCACATATCTGTTTGCTCATAGGCTAGACAACAATATCATCAAACGCAACGTGCACGATATAACGACCACAATCGTTACAGCCCAATAATCGAACACTCCTCTATAAATCTCAGTCTAATCCTCCACAATATTTCTGAAGTCCTATGACAAAATATTACATTGGCTGGTTCAGTAGCATCATACTGATACTCTTTGAACATTAGGGTGCTAAATCTCAAACTGACATCTGAACAAACACTGAACAAAGAAGTATTGAAGGAGTTGAACAAAAATAATAATCGCGTCTACAATCAGTTAATTGCTTGTAATTCAAAGAGTTTTTAGTGTTCGGTCCACCAATAAATACTTCATCCTGTCTTTTTCCACAGGTATTGTGCACCAGAAATCACTTTCGTTGCCAATATTTGGTTTTGCATACAGTAAGCTACAGACGTTCGAATGTAAACATATCAATTTCATTAATGTAAGATGGCATGTAAATACCATAGGCGCTTCTCTCATCTCTCATCACAATTATTATTATGAATAATTTCCTCACAATAATAATTGTGAGGATATAGTACTGGCATTGAAGACATGATAAGCTTCGTACAACTTAAATGGGTAAGATACGGTGCACATATATTTAAAACCATAGGCAGATCTGCATTCCGAGTTACAAACTAGATTTCAACATATAGAATACTGGAAGAATGGGAGTTATGGTATGCCAACAAAGGCACATACTGATACAGTGCCACGAACACACTCAGAAGAATCGAGAATAATTTCATTGGTCAATGTGTACAAGCTGTAACAGTACACCGACTACAAAACAGGAACAATTAGAAATTTGGAACAATCATATTTTCCTTTCTACTAGATCTGCGTGATGCCAGATATACGAGAAATTGCATATGCAATCTGCATGAGCACATTTGTATCCAATGCTGGAATAATAGCATGGATAATGACACCTGTGTATCAAGATCTTGAGGTTGATTTTTTCCATTTACATATGGTACACCTAGCCTTACACCACTTCATGTAGGTTGTATTTTGTAATATGGTACTTTCTGTTTGGAGTATCATGTGAATTCTTTGTTGAATATCATTAGAAAAATCTCTTGATTTGCTAGTTATTCAATGGGGTGACATTGTTGGTATACCATCGGATAGATTATAATGTTTTCATTTATTCTTCTCTACATTCTGAGTTCGAAACATGCGGACGCCATCTGTTCCTTTTACCCCCTTTACAACCAATGAATAAATTACCAAATCAGAAGAAGTGTCGATTCGATTCATCTTCTGAAGAAAGGTTCTTTGTAGAAAAGTAACAACTGCGGTCAGACATAGGGGAGAGATGAGATCTACAAAGCTTAAATGCCCAGGTCACAGTGATCACCACTGCCGACCTATTGTAGGATCAGATGTTCATTTTTCAAGACACTGCAATGGTATGACTGAAATGCTGTCAATTTATTTAATAGATGTATATCGAAAAAGTCCTCTATGATTGCTCGGTATGTTGATGCAACAATATGTGCAATATTATGATTCGCTTTGCACGAGCAATTTTTATAGCATTAGTATCAATTTAAATTTAAAACACCTTTTAGTAAAGAAAACCTTCAATATTCCTGAGGGAGGTTTGCAATCCTAAATATGTGAGGTTTCCAGGAATTTCTTACGATGTAAGACAGCCATCATTTACAGCGACGTTGAATTTCGTACGTTACGCATATACATGCGGTGCTAAGCGCATGACATTCGAAGCGGTTGTTACTGTGTGTTTGAAGGAAACCATTGTAGGTTATTTAAGCACAGTTATCTATCATATTCAGGCCCCGTATGTTTCTTTAAACATACCAGCTTTCGACACATATACGCAACATGGTCACCGACATATATCAACTGCATCTGATGGCAAAAATATATAAACCTAATGTTTTACTATACTTACGTTTAGTGGTTTGTTGTTGATGATCTTTTCAACGACCCTTCTTTCTTTTTTTCACATAGTTGTGTGTCATTGTTATTTGACATTATAACAAAATCAAATTCATACTGAATTCTTCTAGCTATAAATTCGTTCTTTTAACATCTAGCATTCCTTATGTTTTCCTGCCATTTTGTCATCTTTTGTTATTTGACAGTTTCATCTGCTGTACAGCATTTGAAAAACGTTGATTACAAACTTATCTGTGGTATGTTTGTGTCTTGTATATACACCACGATTTGCACTTTACAATTTCTGTCGGTTGGTGATAGAGCAAAACATATGCCTTTAGTATGAGACTTTTTGATACCGTTAATTTGACATCACAAACCTGGAATCTCTTTGCACCGTGAGCGTTAAATGTTCATACTAGTTGACAACAAGTTTGTAACCGCATCCAAATTACTCAATTACTAAACGTAATTTAGATTTATGTTTCACCTTGTATACAGTTGAGATAGGAGAAGCATTGAAGAAACACGAAAAACAAAAATTCTCATAATGGATTTCTATACATGTCTAAAGAAGTAGAACTAACTGTGAATGTAAATGTTAGTGCTCGGAGCGGGAAATTTGGAGACGGAGCTTAAAGGAGAGCGTCTGAGAAAGTGAGAACGAGAGAGATAAATATTACGGTATATGAAATGACACGTCTCACTTTCACACTCAATTTGTTAATGTGTTTGTGTTTTGGATATGTGAATACGAAACAGTTTTGTGGCAATCGGGCCACCAGGCCATTTAATATATTTTAAACTTTCCTTTTCCTAATTCTCTCTTTCTTTCTCTCCCTCTCCCTCTCTCTCTCTCTTTATATATATATATACTAATATATATATATATACTAATATATATATATATGCGTGTGTGTGTGTGGGGGGGGTGCGTATATGTGTGTATCTTTGTGTCTGTGTTTGTCCCCAAATCATAGCTTGAAGACAGATGTTAGTATGTTTTACGCCGTAATTCAAATGACTGAAACAAGTAAAAGTATATATATATATATATATATATATACATATGTGTGTGTGTGTGTGCGTGCGTGCGTGCGTGTTTGTGTGTGTTTGTGTGTGTATGTGTGCGTATATTTAATTGGAGAAGGTGAGAGATGTTTTACTCATCGAAATTCACTCATAAATAGTAATGTATCCCTTCCTGTCGTTCTCTCTACCTATATGTGCATATTTTTGCACGCGTGTATGCTTGCCTCCAGTGCCAAACTGGACAACACTAAAAGAGTTCGTTACTAAAACAGGTTGAATAACCAGTCTGCCAGTTCCCTAGCCTTCTAACAACCGCAGACAATTATCTCATTTTCATTTGCCTCACGCTTGTTGTTATATTGATGCTTAGCAAGAAATCAGAATAAGCGTTTTAGTCTTTATTTCTCGTAATTTTCCATTTGTGTCAGGCCATACTCACTCTGTGCGGTATAAGTCATCATCATCCTAGTCAGGTGTCACGCTATGTGATGATGTGGTCATCAAGATGTCTTGCTACTTTCTCCTGTCCTCTACCCCATGGACAGCTGAGCATAAAGACATTCCTGTGGCTGCGATATCTTTCAGCCTAGAAGTGGGTGGTCTGCCTCTTTTACGTCTGCCATTCACCTTGCCAGGTATGATCGTTCGCTCAAATCCATCCCGGCGCATGACCTGGCCAAAAAACCGTAACTTCCGCTTCGTGATGTTTCGCCGAAGCGTTATCTCGTAACCGAGCTTTTCTAGTACCCAGATTTTCATCCTTCTCTGCGCCCATAACACTCCAAGGATTCTGCGCAAACGCCACATTTCAAAACTGCTCTCTCTTTTCTCATCTGCCTTCAACATTGTCCACGACTCGCAGTCTTACGTCGCAATAGAGAAAGTGGCAGCGCGAGGTAGCCTTATCTTCAGCAGCATTGACACGCGGTATAGGTATCGCTACGTTTACTGTTCGTTTATTTGGAACACCGTTATTTTGCTTCGCTATTTTGGGATTTGTTTCTCTCTAAATTTCTCAAATCGCATAACATTGTTTTATGTTGTTGACGATGTAGTTATATAACTGGGAGGGCTAATGTTTTTATTTCTATTGTCTCGTTTCTAGTATTTACTTCAGACTCTTCGGTAATAATCTTTTCTAATTTTCTATTTTATTTCAGCGTGTTAAGTCCCATCAGCTTCGTCTACTGATAAGTATTTGTGTGACTGGTTCTGGTCTATTTCACTGATTTCGTTGTCTGTGTTAAATTAAATGTTTTTAGCTTAAGTGAATTTGCCTCTTATTATACTTGGTTTGGCACATTTCTGTAATTCCCTAATCATGTTTATGTCTTGCTAGAATTAAAGAACGATTTTTAGCCGCCTTGCAAACCGTGTTGTCTCCGGTAAATAATTTATGTCATCCATAGAAAACAAATGTCTTTGTAGTTTTTCCGTAGTATCAATATAGGTTTGTGATTTAGTCAGCAGTTTAATTAATGAAAAGGGGGATATAAGGGTTGTGATCCGGATGTTCTTCTGTTTTGTAATTATAGACATGGCGTTAATTATTTTGATTTGACTGGTAGTTAATTTTCAGGTTAGTATCTTATTGAAAAATTTTGCTATAATATCCGATGTTTGTTTTCTTTTAATGGGAAAGTTTGCAACATGTGCGGAACACTTCGTTATTATTAGTAGTAGTAAGGCGGCGAGCTGGCAGAATAATCAGCACGCCGAACAAAATGTTTAACAGCATTTCACCCGCCTTTACGTTCCGAGTTCAAGTTCCGGTGAGGCCAACTTTGCATTTCATCCTTTCAGAGTATCAGTTACGCACTGGAGTCGATGTGATCGACTAGCCCCTTCCCCAAATTTCAGGCCTTGTACCTATAGTAGAAAGAAAAATAATAAATCATCATGAGCAGCAGCAGCAGCAGCAGCAGCAGCAGCAGCAGCAGTAGTAGTAGTAGTAGTAGTAGTAGTAGTAGTAGTAGTAGTAGCGTTCAGGACCAGTTTCCTTAGCTTTCGAGGATATTCTTTTCATTCTTTGCTGCTCCCATTAGAACAGATGTTTAAATTAATCCAACTCTTGTAGTCACACCAATTTCAAAAAGGGAACTGTATGTGGCGGTACCTAGGGCACCTATAACATTTGGAATCAGTTTTGTAGAAACCCTCAACAGTTGTCATACATTCTTAGGCAAATGCTTGTATTTCCCTATTTTCTATTTCCATATTTCCTCCTTCTACAGCCTTTTTGCTCGGGCAGTAATATAACGTTCTCATCAAGAACTTTATGCAATTCTTCTGCAATCCCTCCTGAGAATAACTTCCACATTAATTGGAGGCAGGAAATTGGTCTGCAATTGTCAGCAGCATTTCCCTTTGATGCGTTCTTCAGGAACAACACCATTTGTTCATTTGTTAACCAGCCCGGGATTTCTTGTTCCCCATTGATCAATGCATTAAATTGCTCTGCGATCAATTTATGAGAACTACTGAACTTTTTATCTAAAACCCCTATACACCATCAGGTTCGGCTGCTTTCCAATAGCTTATCTGTTTACTCATATTTCTGATACAGTCTTCTGTGAAGCGGATCACCTCTTGTCGGGAATAAGAAGCTGTTTGCTTCAAGCTGCAGAGCCATTGAGCTGTAGCATTATGTTGTTCTTGCTTATTCCATATCTTACCCCCAGAAAGTCGACTTTCATCAGCTAAACCTTCACATTTTTTATCATCATGAATCTGTTGGTAAAATATTTTTTGGTCAGTTCTAAACAATTTGCTTTGCTGGTGTTGCTTAATCCGTTGTTCAATTAGCTTTGTTTTTTTGCTGCTTCAGTCCTCCAATTATGATATTCATGTTTTTGCATCTACACCATAATACTCCCTAAATTTTTCGAATTTCCAATTATTCTTAAGTTTTCCATTTCTTTTCCTGACAAATACTGACACCGCACTGTTCAAGGAGTTTATCTCTTCAGAAATTCTCCTTTTCCACCACGGGTGTTTATTTCTTCTTCTATCAGTCTGTGTTCTATTCTCAGTAGTTCAAAATCCTATCCTTTCCGGCATACTCCTACCAGCAACCTTGATAAGATTATTTATTTCTGTCTGATGGCCTTTGTTTCAATGTGTATCAATACATTATTGACTGTATTGGTCTCTTGATTTAGTCTCAATTCGTTAACCTTCTTAAAGACCCTCATTAATTCTGACACTTCTGTATTTAATAGATCAAAAATTCTGTTTATTATTAATCGATCTTTACTGTTTGAATGGTCACTGATCTCAATTCATTCACAATTCACGGTATTATATTCTTGCAAAGAATTATCCATTTCTATAGCACTTGCGTTTTTACATGCGCAGCTTCACTCGCTGTCCTTCTTTCAATAGCTTCTAGCTCCAATTCTGTTAACAATTCATTCTGTTAACCATCTGTTTGCTCAGATACCCACTGTTCAGTAAATTCATATAGTTACATTTCCTTCCATTCACTGTGCATTCGTTTTCTGCATTCTCTGAGAGGCACGCCATTTGCATCCCCTGCACTTGTTGCGAATTATTATTGTTATTATTCCTTCGTAATACAGTGTAAAAATGTACCAGAGTTTTTAGTCATCTGTCAAGTCACAACAAGGACCTCATCAGATAATACTTTCTTTAAGATGTCCGCTGTGCCCAATAAGGCTACTTTTTGCAAGACATCGACCTTGCATGGGATCTCCAGCTGCCTTCAGAAGTTTTGAAGTTTCAATGGGATTGAGCCCAACGCTCTGATCACCACTGGTTTCACTTTCACATTATCTTCTCGCATTCCGTTCAGTATTTGGTGATTTTTTCAACCTCTTTACTCACAACATTCATGTCATTTGGTATGCCTATATCAATGGTCAGTGTGGCTATTAGTTCTGTGACAGTCAGGTTGACGCTATTTATTATTGATATTGTTTTATTATCAACTTTTACTTTTGGGACGTAAATTCGGTGATCCACTCTGAGATCGGTGGCTTTCAAATCTTTGATTATGCTCATTTCAGGAGTATCATAAACATTAGTTTCACCTTCATCGGTATTCTGGTTTGTTGCATTTTGCATATCATTATACATTTCTACGGTGCGGGTTTGTTGTGTTTCGTTGCTTACTTCGTTTTTGTTGGACATGTTACGTATATGTCTTCGTATTTTACAATCCCAGTACTTATGATACTATTTGGATTTGCTGATGTATTTTTCCTTTTAAGTGTTCTGTTTCTATTTCTGATATTTTCTGTTTGTTTGAGTTGAGAATATAGCTACGTATCTTAGCTAGCATATTAGGGTTCTTTGCTGCATCCAAATCTTTATATAGGTTATCTTTCTTCCAGAGTTAAATAGTATATGTTGTATTTTCTTCTGTGTGCAAAGCACTACTATAAAATAAACTTGTAAAATTGAAATATATTCTTCACGTGTCCACGTATGCTTTGTTGATTTTATTTGTAGGATATGAGGAATAACGTCCGGCCCTTTATTTTCATGGTCATCATTTTCGTAGGGTACCAGTCCCTCCAATTTTGCTGTTAAATGGATTTCCACGTGTGGTCTTTCGTACTTTTTGTGTAACAAGTTTAAAGTGCATACTTCCCGTTTGTTATCTTTGACTTGAATAATACGTTATGATTGAATTTAGTTTTCATTTTTGTGTGTGCATCGTCGTTCGGGACAGAGATGGTCTGATCTTGATTGGATAGTAATGTAGCGAGCGTGTTGTCACGTGTTGCGCGATCAATGGAGATGATACACAGTTAAAATACATCATTTCATTTGGTAAATAGAAATAAATGAATACTACTTAACCGGATATAGTCCAACACTTTGTCATTATTTTAGGCTCCATTTGTTGTCTGTATTCCCAATAGTTTTGGATAGATGTTGGAGCAGTGTTTTATCGCTCTCGTATGTTGAACGGCCTCAGTGTTCTTCTTCTTCTTCTTCTTCTTCTTCTTCTTCTTCTTCTTCTTCTTCTTCTTCTTCTTCTTCTTCTTCTTCTTCTTCTTCTTCTTCTTATTATTATTATTATTATTATTATTATTATTATTATTATTATTATAGTAGTAGTAGTAGTAGTAGTAGTAGTAGTAGTAGTAGTAGTAGTAGTAGTAGTAGTAGTAGTATTATTATTATTATTATTCAGTAGTTTTATTCCACGTCACTATTGAGCGCAGCTCTACGTGCCTTGGGTATGCGCTGTGCTTTGTTGCGGTGCTCTTATGGTTACTGTCTTCAAAGTGTTTTGCGTAGGATGTGTGCAGTGCGTGTGTGTGTGTGTGTGTATGTCTTGTTTCAATACTGCGCTCATTCTTTATGGAGAGGTCTCATAACATTCCTCTAATTCATGTTTTTTCTCTCATATCTTCTAGTTCGTGTTCATACCAATTTTGTGTTATTATTATTATTATTATTATTACTATTTCAGATAATAACCTGCTAATTTAATAAGCAGC
>NC_043015.1:10963438-10975938 GCF_006345805.1 Octopus sinensis
CATTCTAGCAGCCGAAAATTTGAAATAAGTATTTCTTTTTCGAAAGATGTTCTCCGTATTTCTACCATATAACCTGAATGGGCTTTTATTTGTATTGTTTACTAATGTTCTCTTCCATATACAGATGTTACTCATGTTAACATATCTACCTATTTACAACTAAATAATTTAGTACCTTGCTTGTAAAAGTACTTCGGTTTATATAAATAATTTGTCTTTTTTTCACCCACAAACAATTAATTTGCATGTACTATACTTCTGTGATTTTAAAAGCTTACTTCATCTTCATTATTATGTCAAATTAATATATTTAAGATCTCCTCAAAAGGTGATCACCTTTCCATTCAAGCACTATTTTAATTTTATTTTATATTAATTCAAGTGACTTTATTGTATTTGATAACTCATATAGTTAATTTGTTTTTATATGTATATATTATATAGCTTTCTGTGTGTTTATGTAATCAACCAATGCAGTACTTTTAGACTTAATGTATTTTAATTTATCATTGCCCATCGGTCTATATTTCCTCTTACTTCTTTTTCCTAATTTTCTTTTTTTTTAAGCCCATAAATCTTGATTAAGATTTTTCATCAATTTTCACTTAATTCAATTGATTTCTTTACCAACATCTTTAATTAATCGATATTCGGAGAATAGAATATTATATCCTAGGGAGTATTATTAATTTCCTGGGCAAAACTTCAAATATTAGCTCTTTATACATTTGGTATGTAAGTTATATTTTTCTTAAATCCTACACTTGTTTCTCATATACTTAACCGCATTCAGAACTATTTCAATTTGTTTAGGAGAAATAAGCTTAACCGACTAAATTTTCTGAAACTTTACCATAACTGAACAAAATTTCCAGGCCTTTACTGAACAATAACTATTATTTCCCTTCAAATATTAAGCACGATTCGGACTTCAATATCCCTACAGCTATTTGTCTTTAAATATACTACTTTCCACTTCACTTTTAAAATTTTACATGCGAAAGCTTTCTATCGATGATTCGCTCCTTCGCTTCGCTTTCTTATCCATACCAATTTTTTTCCTCTCTTTCACACATTCCCCTTTTTTATATGTTTTATCTATCTATCTGTCTATATACTATCTATATATCTATATGTCCATCTATCTATTTATCTATCTATGTCTGGCTGCCTGTCTATCTATCTATTTATATATCTACTTATATATTTATTTACCTCTATCTAACTGTCTATCTATCTATCTACCTATTCATCTATCTATTTATTTATCTATCCGCCTACCTATCTATCTATGTATCTATCTATCTATCTATCTATCTATCTATCTATCTATCTATCTATCTATCTATCTATCTATCTATCTATCTAAATATATATATATCTACAACCGTATGCGGTGTTATAGAAACATCTGTCCCGTCATTTTAATCATTTCCGTATGGTCTTGAGAAGTTCTTCTGGTGGAAATGGAAGAAGCTGATTCTAAACACTAATTATTCATGCAGAATACACAGTCACAAAAATACACAGACACACAAACACACTTACAGACACATGCACTCACACACAATACACACATATATATCTAATTGAACAAAATAGAATTTTTTTAAAAGTTATTAACTATTTAAAAAAATATTTTACAGATTGTCACCAATATTTTTGGAAGAAGCATAGTGCGTATTTTATGTATTTTGTGTGCGTGTGCTTTCGCTATTTCACTTTTCAAACACACGTGTTCCGGGCGAATGCGTATAGAAGCTGATCTTAGTAATGTTGTTGACTACTTCCGGTTTAGTTTCAGAGTTAGAATTTGTATAAAGTATTCTTCTTCTACCTTTCGGATTTAATTATTTTCATCTTTTATTTAATAAAACTGAGATATTTTTTTTTATTTTCCATTTGCACAGATGTGTAGATGTTTTCTGTACGGAGCATTTCTAAACGATAAATCTATAATTTGCTGTTTATGCACGCTTACACGAATATTTAGTGTTCCCCCTCTTTCCCCCAATGTAATTCTCATTGCATTGTTAGCATGCGATGTAGCAGATGGGATTTTCTATGATTTGCAAGTCATATCTGCATTCAACAACATTTCCTGTCCGTATTATGTCTTTATCCGATGGGAAGCTCGCACTTCTTGTGTCTTTTGAAATTTGGCTGTTGTCTTCTTGTGCTGATGATTGGTGATTTTTTTAATTAGTTGGCGTAGATTTGATGACTGATATTAACTCTGAGGGTATCGTTTGGCTGAATATAGTATGTCGCTCTTAGCAGAATAGTATGAAACAAGGAGTTAGCCTCAGCATGGGTTAGTGTACGTAAGCCTTTTATGTGATGTATGTACGTCTTAATAGCAATAGTCATTACAGAGAGCACTCACTCATCATTACCCAACTTGACTCTCTGCTATCAGTTTTGTTAGTGTTATTCTTCTATAGCTTTATGACACCTTTCCTCTCTTTCTCTCCCTCCATCTCTCTCTCTCTCTCTCTCTCTCTCTTTCTCTCTCTTTCTCTGGTTACATATATGTGGATTCCAACTATGATTAGTTTTGATCTTAAAAGGTTGATATTATGTTTTGTCTATTCCCCTTAGAATAAATAACATATGTATTCTACAATTACGTCCAGTTATTGCAGGGCCAGCACCTAGTCCCCAGCGATTAAGCAGCTTGCTTATCGAAATTTTTAAACCTTTTGGCAAAATGGTCCCGAAGTTCATCAGAAATGTCATGGACTTCGTAAACCATATTCCAGAGACAGCAGACAAAGCGACAACACTAGGGAGCTTTGATGTACACAATATCTACCCACAATCCCAACTCCTGATTAGGATTAGGATTAGAAACAGCAGTATTTTGGATGGGCAAATCCGTAGACTTCTTTCACAAGGGTTCGTGAGATTATGTTACCCAAACTTTTTCTAGATTGGTAACATTTTAATTATTGTGATTGTATCAAGTGACTTTTACAAAAGCTTATACATACATACACATGCACATGCATATACACACACACACACACACACACACACACACACATATATATATATATATGTGTATATATATATATATATATATATATATATATATATATATATATATATATATATATATATATATATATAGATGCCTGATGAATAGAAAACAATAGGATAGGACACTCAATAATGCATTTAGTGGGAGTTTACATGTATTATTTAAACAGAACCCAACTCAATAATGATGACGATGGTGATGATGATGATGATGAGGAGGAGGAGGAGGAGGAGGAGGAGGAGGAGGGGGATTTCATTTCTTTGCATCTAGGGCAAATGAGGAGATGCACAATACAAAACAGGCATAAACCAAAGAAGTAAGTACGTTTGATATACAGTGAAAAGAATGTCAAATATAGTTTTAAAAATGGGGTGTAAAATAAGTAACGGAAAAGCGGCCACAAGGTTGGGTTCAACATTTAATCTCAGTTGTGGTTTGAAAATTCTACTCCAATGTCTACAGTAATATGAGGCGAGGCGTCAACCTCAGCATAGGTCAGTGTATATATGTCTTTTATATATTACGTGTACATCTTAATAACAATAGACTTTACAGAGAGGCATATCAGATTCGTTACATGAGTTGACCCTCTGCTATCACTTTTGTTATTTTTATTCTACAGTGTTTTACGTATTTTTTATAGCTTTATGACTTTCGTTTTCCTCTTTCTATTTCCCTCTGGTCACATATATTTGGATTCCAAACATGATTGGTTTTTTTCTTTTATTGTTGACATTATGTTTTTTCCCCTTTCCCTGAGATGTTTTTCCTTTGAATAATACTAATTTACATAACGTGAAAAACATATATCTAAGGAGATTTAACATCCACTGCTAATAATGAGAGCGCATGATTGCATAATATTTCTAAAAGTATTATGTAATTATTTCGGAATTTAAATGAGACCTAAAACTTTGTATGCCACACTTGTTTCTATTTACAATTATATACATATCAAGGTGTGTGTATATTTCCTTGTATTTGTCTGTGTACACGTGTGTAACTGTGTGAGGGTAAGAGAGAGAGAGAGAGAGTGTTTCTGTGTGTGTGCGCGCATGTGTGTCTGTGTGTGTGTACCGACATATATATATATATATATATGTGTGTGTGTGTGTGTGTGTGTGTGTGTGTGTGTAATTTTCATGTGGAATTGCCATAGCATTTTGTGTCACTGATTTAGTTCGTGGAATATGAACCGCAGCAGACAGGTTCCATATTGACTATCAATGGAATTTCGCGCACAGTTCTTGGAATAATCCTAACTGAGTAATCAAAACAATATAGTATAACCTGTGAGGAATTAATTGTTGAGAACACAACTCATTTCCTTATATGTATAAAAATATGTATGTATTCTTCGGTGTATGTGTGTAGACATACGTCCATATATATATATAAAGATCCGTATTCAATCGAGATATCTCGCTCATCTGGTAATTGTAGAGTAATGTTTAAAACAAACTTGAACAATCTGATTACTTCCATTATAAGTTTCTCAAGTTATAAGGAAAATAAAATAAATGTTAAAAGGTTAATCGACTCTCGAAATCCAATCATTTCTTCTAAATCTTTACATTTCTGTTTTGGATTTATTTTAGAAAGACCTACCGGGAAGTGCATTGCTTAATATCCTATTGTTTAAGAAGAGTAGCTTTTGGGGGAAAATATTTTTTCGGAATTTATCAAGTAATTTGTAATTTTCATTTTGTATTTAACCCTTGTGCTATTCTTTACTACTCAATCCCACTCAGGAAAAAAAATGTTTACGTAGTTTTCAGTTTGCCTTTAAAGTAACGCTTAATTCAATTTCTTAATTTAGTATGTAAATTGGAAATTACGTTAGGGAAGAATATAATTTTAACTGCGTTCGATTATATAATTATTAATAAGGATTCAGTGTTTAAATCGGTTAATAACCAGTGTAGTGTGGTATCGTAAAGCATTAGGCATTACCAATAGTTTGAACTCACCAGAGGCAGACTCTAGTAATCTAAATTTCTAGGATTGTATATAAACCCCGTAACATAATAATAAGAAACTGCAGTAATCGCAAACTAAGGATTTTACTTATACTCTCCCAGTTGCAATACGTCGATAAATGCGGTCGATAAGAGAATGAAATTGGATTGTACGAAAACGCATAACGTGAAGCATTAAGGATTGGTGAAATATTATGGCAAATACATCATATTAATTGAGATAATTAACTAAGACTGGAGATCCAAATGTCGAAAATTATTATAATCGTGTTGTGCTATTTACGTTTCAAATAAATGGTAAATGCTCTAAGACACTAGTTTCCATAACACAAGAATATTGTATGTATTATATTCTGCAATCCCCTTTTCTTTTTTTCATTCATCGGACAACAGTTAAGTAAGTTGTACAATTTATTGTCATCTCAAGTCCACAATGCATTCAAACGTATATGCATACACACGCACATACTCATATGTACGTATATATGTGTTATCAATGTACGGATGCGTGCATGTATGTGTGCATAGGTTTGTTGAAGCAAAGAGAAAAGATCTGCATAAATATTTTTACTTATATGTACAAAAGCAACAAAGTAGCTCAAGCGTCTAGTGTTCGGTGCGTTGCCACTTATCAAAATATATACATGTGTGTGTATGTGTATAAATAAATACACACACACACACACACACATATATATATATATATATATATATATATATACAGAGAGAGAGAGAGAGAGAGAGAGAGAGAAAGAGAGATAGATAGAGAAGTATATATATATATATATATACGACATTCGACTCACTAGAAAGAGCAGCCAAAACTCATACCGCTAAATAGTTGTAATTCTGAAATAGAAAGAGAAATAAAAACGTTTACCCCTTTCATCTCTGGACTATGCATAGTTTCGGCAAAACTTTGGCAAATGAATTAATTAAATTAAATTAAATTCATTTACATCTGGCGTGCCTCGTCACAAGAGAACCTAGGACGAGTATATGTCCACGAGGCTATGGTAAAGAAGCCTCCAGTTACATATGCCCTAAATTTTCAAATCTTACCGCAATCGGGCGGTCTACTCAGCAGCAAGTATAAACTGCTGATTTAATTTCAAAATTAGCCAAAAAATCATTAATTAATAAATATAAGGGTAGCAAAAAATTCCAGAAAAAATTTTCCGCTACCAGCGGTCTAGTGAGGAAGAAAAAATAGTCAAAGACTATATAATATACATTCAACAATATAAGGAATGGCCATATAGGACATTGGACTCACTAGAAAGAGCAGCCAAAAATCATACCGCTAAATAGCTGTAATTCTGAAATAGAAAGATTGTTGAATGTATATTATATAGTCTTTTTTTCTCTCTCACTAGACCGCTGGTAGCGGAAAATTTTTTCTGGAATTTTTTGCTACCCTTATATTTATTAATTATATATATATATATAGATATATATATAATATATATATATATATATATATATATAATATATATATATAATATATATATATATATATAATATATATATATATAGATATATATATATATACGTGAATATATGCATATATGAGTGAATGTGTGTATGTGTGTGTGAGTGTGTGTGTAGAATTATTTGCAGGGCCCTACTGAATAAAGGTATTTTGATAATAAAGACATTGTTTTTGGTTCAAAAAGAACATATTCGTGTATGAACAGTGTATATGGTCACTCACGCATATATTTATGTATATAAGGACTTATCCTCAGACTTCAGACAGAGGAACATAAACAGATCGATATACTCATCGACATAAATATACCTGTATATGTAAAATCATATACAGATGTATTTCCGGTTTGAAGTTTCACAGTATGATGCGGTGTAAAATAATTAAGACGTGTTTTTATTGATGTACATATCAATTACATCAGGAAAATAACTGTTTTCTTCATGTGAATGAAGATTTAAATCTAAAATTTAATATCTAAGATTTGGCTCATGTATGCGTAAATTTTAGAATCATAGCTAGACCTTATTCATTGTCTGATCGTCACCCAGAGGAGGGAGTCAATAAATATATTTGTTATGAGCGAAATTTTATAGGTTAACTTTTGAAGAAAAGGATTTTTTCATGAAGTAACTGTTTTTTACATCAATTAAAAAACAAACCTTTTTTAATGATAACTGAGTCTATCTCAACCGAAAGAAATAGTCATATCTCCCTAAATTGTCACTATATGGAAAATACTTTTATACGTACAGTACTTCTAAAACGAATGATAATCACGCTTGCAATATATTTGTTAATAATTCCGCATTTTCATAATTGACCGCGGGCTAATCAAGAACAAAAGACTGTCTCATTCTCTCGTATAACGATATTTGAACTAACAATTTCATTATTTATCATTTCTATAGTTTTAATGACATTGAGAAAATGAAAAAGACCGAAAAGAATAAATCATGATTTAAATACTTAAGAAAAATGATATCAATTCACTCCTCAGGCAAAATACAAAATAATGAAATTTTAGTTGGAATAAAATTGATTACTAAAACTTTAATGACTCCAATAAAGAGAGACAAACTTACTGATATGTATTTTATTTAGATTTGGTTTTCACATTTCCAAAGTCATTTCCTTCCGCTTCTAAAATTTATTACTTCTTTGTATATATTTCTTTTTTCTTTTTCATAGATATTTTTTTTTTTTATATTTATACTTCATTTCATGACATGCTTTTATTATTTCTATTTTATCTCATTGTATGTTTTTATTTCTATTTCATTTTATTGAATGTTTTATATTTCTATTTTTTATTGTATGTTGTTGTTTTTTTCTTTATGTTACAGCAACACATTTTCATTTCTTAAAAAAAATATACGAAATAATATATAAAGGCTCATGGTAAAAGTCTGTATTTCTTTCATTTTAGTGTAATTTAAATAAATGTGGTGTGGAAAGTAAAGAACTTGAAGAAAACCATTAAATATATATGAAAATAATGATATAACTGAAGTAACCTTTTACCCAGGCGATATATGAAAACTTCCATTATACAAGGTTCCTGACTACACGACCTATTGATGCTCCATTTAATTAATAGGTTATGCCTAGATACTAAGGCCAATTGACAAATGGTCACATGTCAGAGGTGATAGAGTCCATACAAGACTAGTTCGCGTGTCTATTTTATGAAGTGATATTATATGAATCAACTGTAATTACATTTAAGGTCAGAGTTCGACGTGAGGAACCTTAACATTTTCCACGTGATTGTGATAACATATAGAAATATATACACATATATAAACACTCATACGCATTATGAAATAGCCATAGAAGTAATAGAAGATTTCATCGCCCTGTTTCAGAGTTTTCAACACGCGGAGGAAAAGAAACATTTAGGCTTAGAACATAGATTAGTCTTAATTGTTTGCTAAGGATACCCAAGGGCAAATTAGTGGTCTTAAAGGGAGTAGCTTCCACTTACGTATGGAAAGATTTAGGTATGGCCTTCGAACACAAAACCAGTACCAGCATATGATTTACATGAATTCCTTGAAAGTAGAATACAGGCAGATCATATGACAATGTTTTATCTTTGAATAGCATGTTTGAAGCATTCTCCTCTTGATTTTTGAAATCCGTGTTCAAATTCAACCTATGTAAATTTTGGGTTTCACAATTTCAGGATTGATAAACAAATATAGGTTATGTTTTGTGGTGTAGACAACCTCTGTATCATCGTCCGATTCTCTCCCACTTTCTCTCTTTGTGGTAGGAACTGTTAAGGAATGGAATCTGTCACTATTAGATGCCTGAGAAAAACGCTACGTCACGACTCACCCCTGTAAATAAATAATGTGTTCAAAGCTAATGTAATGGAGGAAATAGCCAAACAAGAATATCAGATCATTGAACAAAGAACACCAAGTAAAATGCCATTGACTCAAGTTAATCTACATGGATTTCAATTGTGGACACCATTGATTTCCCATCACAAACCCAGGCAAAGCTGTATTCAAATTTAGATTATGTTACTCTTAGAAAATCCAACATAATATAGTCTCTATATTTTTCACATCACTCGCGCTCTTACATATTTTTATGCCTGTTAAATCAAGTCGTTTTTGCGGTAAATTTCAATCTTAAACGCAATATATTTGACTTCAATGAGCGACTGCATGCAACCATAAACTGCATTATATTACATTTTACTACACTTTCAAGCTCATATTGCACACTAAATGTATGATTATATGGCAATATTTTTTAATGTTTATTTTGGAACATCACACGTCACATTTAATATCACGTAAAAAAAACTTCTAGTAGGTATAGATTAATTTCGTAGGTATAAGTAGGTATAAAATATATTTTATATAATCATACGTATATAAGCATTTTTTGTGAATATGAATTTTAAAAAGGCAACATTACATCATATGTTTTCGTGATTTAACTGCATCATGAATTTATTAAAAACGATTTAATAAACAGAGAAAAAAGTAAAATTACAGATAATGCTTAGGATTAGAAAGTGATTTGTTGATTTTTCTGCTCTTTTCCTAATGCCACGTTACGTTTCAATCAAAATCGGAAAATGGTTTATATAGTGTAGGGCCACATTTCGCTTGCTCAGTATGGCACGAAGGCAAACCTAACAAGTGAGCTTATAAATCGCAGATCTGAATTTAACTCATGATATTGACTGGTTATACATCTCCCCCCACCCAGTTTATTTATAATATTTTTTCTCCAAAAAAATTTATAGAATCTACCAGCAACATATTTAGTACGAAGGAGAATGATATATAGACTGTTTAAAGAACGACGGGCTTCACTAAGCTGACATAATTGGCCAGCCGTTCGTAAAGCGGAAATTATTAGGGGTGCTTCAACAGCACAACATACAAAAAAAATTGCATTCAATAGTAAAACTAAGGAAGTGGTTTGATTTTGTAGATCGTCACGTTTGATCAATAATCAATAATACATATTTCTTAAAATATTTTCCAGCTAATATTGATAGAGGAATCTGCTGATAGAAGAAATATGTAACACTAAAACTTAACACAAATTGAAGTGGTAGAGAAAAGAAAATTGTGTACCAATGGAAGCCGAAACCATACTTCATGGTTGACTGTTTTTCGCCTATTCCTTCTGTTTTCCTTCAACACCTTTGTCTACACCCACTCATACTCACTCATACTTACATACAGAATGTTAAAATAGGTTTTTTATATAAATAAATTAAGCATAAAACTATTGTAGCTCGATTCGGACGATCGATAACTTCCAGCGTTATTCCTTCTGTTTGTCTCAGGTCTTCAACTATTTTATATAACTGTTAACTTCTAGTCGTTCAATGATAATTTTAACAAAAAGTAAATAAATATATAAAATAGGCCTTCGAATTTTTAGAGTTGTCTTTACGTTCTATATCTACCTGGGAAAACCGCTCATATGGAATATTCCAGTGAGTTATAATCATGCAGACTGGTTCATTTGTAATTCATATTTCAACCTCAATTCATCCTTGTATTGATTGAAAAAACGTTTTATATATCAAGTGAGAACATGTCTACTTTTTAACCATTTCCCTTAGTAAACAAACTTGAAGACCTCAGCGTAACGAAAGAGCGTCTCCATTGTAATAAAAAATCTGCTAAAAATAGAAGTTGATATCTCAGAAAAATTAATTCTACCAGCTTTTTAAAACATCACTGTCAATTATTTGATCTGCTGTGTATACAACGACTGCCAAAATAGATGTCATATGGAAGGCTGAAGATCTTACAATCTTAGGCCGCTTTATCTGCATGAAGAACGATCACAAAAACTCGAAGACATCACTCATGGCCCAACAATGAGAATATTGTTTACATATATACATTTTTAGCGATACTGATTCTTCCTCTGATACGATAATACCGAGAATAAATATATGTAGCAGCTAAAAGCCTGACACATTATGATATTAACACGAAAGTCGTAGGCAGTACATCTTATTCAGCTGATTAAAACCAAAAATGGTTCTATTCATTTCACTTTTTCTCCTCAATATTGTCCATTAAGTGCGATAAGAGTATAGTTTGCACGCCGGGCAAAATGCTTAGCAGCTTTTCGTCTGTCCTTTCGTTTCTGAGTTCAAATTCCGTTCAGCATTTTATCCTTCTCAGAGTCGATAAAATAAGTATCAGTAAGGTATTGAGGTTGATGTAATCGACTTAACCCTTTCCATTAAATTGCTGGCCTTGTGCCAAATTTTAAAACTAATACTGTATTCTGTTTTGATGAACTGCGACATCACCATCAGGGTCCCACTGAATGATGTTATTTCCCAATACAGTGAAATGTAGTTACGTCAGTATATGCCCTCATTTGCAAATCTATCATATTATAATTCAAATATATACGCATCTTTGAACTCTTAATAAATATAAGTGTGAATTATTCACAGGTTATAATGGCAGTGGCATTTTCCTCCCTCCAAGTCAGTGTTATAAACAACATTAACTTCCTCTTCAAACAAGTTCAATATTCTGACCTCATTTAACAATAGGTTAAGCCAGGTGTTATTTCTATAAACAATGGCATTCCTTTTGATGATTAAGCAACTGATATCTCAGCATTTAAACGTTGAATATCTAGAGTTATATAACTTAATTTGCTAGTTATACTGCCCGCAATATTTTTAATGAACGTCCTTCTTCACGCTTTCGCTTATCATTTTCCTTGAATTTCTTTGAATTGTTTGAAGATGTATGTTCCGGCTAAACTTCTGTCAACATATATGCTGTACGTAAATTGTTGATGTCAGCACTTGCATGAATAAATATAGTTCGGGATCGACAATAAAGACAATATAAGCAGAATCTTTATGTGAAATAAGGATATCAGTTAAATTGAAGTGTCAAATGTCTCGGGAGATATTCCCTCAGTACATTTAGTTACGTGTTTTATGTTATCTGTAGCAAATGTGGAATGAGGTAAAGTAAAGTATTAAACCAGTTTATAACCGGCTTCACGTTCCCAGGTTAACGAATAGGATGTTTTATTATAAATCCTTCAACACATTTATTGTTTTATTTGTTGAAAGATTTGTGAATAGTTTTCTTAAGTAATGGATATTGACACTCTAATCCAACATGAGATTTCAACGAAGAGATACAGAAGATTATTCTGTATTTCTAGCAATTATCGACGTTCATGATATATATATATATATATATATATGTGTGTGTGTGTGTGTGTGTGTGTGTGTGTGTGTGTATGTGTGTGTATGCACAGAATGGTAGAAGAATGAATCAGCAGAGCGACGCAGAACAGGATTCGAGGTACTCTGCGTTCAATCCTACAAACAGAGTTTTTGCCAATTTCGTCTTCCTGCGCTTTTAGAATAAATACTATTTAAAAGTTGATGTTGATGTAACCAACTGTATCCACAAAATGTATTTAATATATATATATATAATCAAAATAAACAACA
>NC_043015.1:10980938-10993438 GCF_006345805.1 Octopus sinensis
ATATATATATATATATATATATATATATATATATATATATATATATATATATATATATATACATATATATATATCACATACATACATACATACATTCATACATACATACATACAGATATATAAAACTTTTATATGTATATTAAATTCA
The DNA here is from genome assembly GCF_006345805.1 of Octopus sinensis. NCBI lineage: Eukaryota > Metazoa > Mollusca > Cephalopoda > Octopoda > Octopodidae > Octopus > Octopus sinensis. The sequence continues at coordinate 10,981,087 of NC_043015.1, forward strand.
CATATCTGCCATGTTACGGAGATAAATCTAGTCTTCATGTCTTCGTCCTTTCTAAATGAGGATCTCTGCTGATACCATTCACATATCTTTACGTACATTAAAAAGAGATAACAGTTGTTTGCAAAATTAATGTGTCGTTCAACGTCATTAATGATGTAAATGAAAGTTGCATAACAAGCGCATTAGAGCAGCAACGTATATGATGAATGAAGCTTCTTTGGTCTGCAGTTCAACAGCCTATTAAATGGGCCATCCACAGGTCTCTTGAGTAATATAGAAATGAGTATATTACAAATTGAAGTGGCTAGCATAATAGAAAACAGTAGACATCCAGTGAGACGAAACAATGCTATAGATTCGATCAGCGTCGGAACCAATTCAGTAATTGAACACATGCAATAATAATTAATATAAACTTTACATCCTCTCATTATTTACTCATGTGTATCAATGATATCGTCACGCGTCGGTGATTGGTTCATTAATATCCGAAGAATAAGACTATAATATTTATATATAACTTGTCAATAACAGTATGAAGAAATTAATAACAGCAATCACTGTAGGTTTTGATTATTAGGAAGGTGGACAATTCTAGAATAAACAGTATCCGTTATAATTCAGGTTGTCTTATATAAAGTGCTATCAATTTCCGAGTTTAAAAAGTTGTCCGCGTCAATTGATTTCAAAAGTTGTCCCCAATAAATTTTGTTTCTACCACATAAAATCAGTATAATCTAGTTTGAATGTTACACGCCATCACCAGAGACATAAGACGGCGAATTAGTAGATTAATAGGAGTATGGAACACATTGGCGTTTTTCTACTTCTTTTCTATTTTCTCTGTTCTAATCAGACCACAAGATGAGTTTGTCTTACATCACATTGGTTTTAATATGTAAGGTATCGATCAGTGCTAAGATCTGAATCAGCTATCTTATGTGCATTAAAATGTCATTAATATGACGGCTATGCGAATAATTTCACTTCCATGTTGTGGACAGAATGAGGAAAACAATACTACTTATAAAATGATATAGTTGTTCGTATGATTTTGCCCGTCGACGGCAATAGTGAAGCAGATGAAAGATCAATGTCTATTCAACTACGACAATCTCTTTCATTTGAGTCTCTTTACTTTCATACATATTGTAGTTTTAATTTTCTTAAACAATCTGCTAGAGTTAAAAGGAAATATAATAGGAGTTTGTGAAAGTTTGACTGCAGGTTATTACAAACTGATCACGCAAGTGCATATTTCGTCGTTGACTCCTCGAATAATTTATCTTCAATTATAGCAATTAATGTGAAGTAAGAATGTATCCTCCATTTCGCAATCCAACTGACAAGTAAAACTTTGGTGATATATTTATGCGCTTGCCAAAAGTGTCTCCTTATTCACATCTTATAATATACATTTCGAAAACAATGCCTGTTGCTATATACGAAAAAGTGGTAGGCAAAGTTCGATGAAATTCTCTAGAAAGAAAATTATCTTACCAACTCCAGAACGTGGAAAATACTTACTGATCGCAACAAGATTCCATATGAGAATGTAAGGAGGATATATAGGCCGTACCTTGTTAGAATATTTTGAGGGCGGTGGATATAGATAGAATAAGTTGTTCCCGTTTTTAACATCGCCGCTACACAGAACAAAAATCTCTGATCTGCACAGACGTTTTAGATAAACTTTGTAGGCAGTGACCTGCTTACTAGAAGTTGAAAGCAACACCACCAGCGTGCCAAGATTAGAGTGTCCGCACTTAGTTGAGCGGGCGTTGACGGGGACAACTGTCATCAACAAATGGCGGTTTGCCCATATCAACGCAACTGTAGTTCAATCGATTATGCTTAGTAAAACATTAGAAAGGAATAGGAAACTTGGAAACTTACAAGAGGCGCATAAGAAAGGCACCGCAATTATTTAACGCTATGCATGAAGGAGCTATTGTATGATCTAAGGCGCGTGTTCCAAGAAAAGAGGGAAAGAAAACAGCTCAATGTCTCCGTGTGGAAGAGGCTTAACGTGGCAACAAGCTATAATTTAGTCTTTGGTGAACCAAAATGGGAGCATGGTACACGCTCTTGAACAAATATACGAGGGGAGAGAGTAATGGTAAGGTAGTAAAAATGTCCATACATATACAGGTGCGCCCGCACACCCACGTACACGCGCCTATATCTATATACTCATCCACCCTCTCTTTAAACACGCACATGATCGACCACACATTCACCGAATATATATAAATATATATGTATATGTATATGTATATCTGAGTCGTAAAATTCAGTTAATATTGGGGAATATCGTTAGGACTGCTTGAAGTAATTTCAGAATCACTTTATGAAAATGCTATTCAAATAGAGAATGTATACAACAACATGCATGGTATTTCAGAAAGTATTTCCCGCAGCACAAATTTACATCGGCGAAAGTATCTCAGTGACCTGATGGAAATTCAACAATATATAATAACTACTTGCAATCTAACAAATAATGATGCAATATAGGTTGATATATCAGAGAAACAAGTATTCCCTGTAGCGTCGGTTTACATTATCAAAACACTCGCAATTATATTATCTGAGTGTTGTATTATATATATATGGTATAGAATGACTTGATATTTCAGTTACCACGAATATACCTTCTAGCGCAGAATGACATTCCACAAGATTAATACTATGGTTTTTATTTAATCTCTCTAAATTATTTTATTTAATTTTATCTGTTATATATGTGCAAGGAATTTCTGAAATGTTAATGAATGTTGTGTTATATTATTAAGGGAAATTGAAGATGCAAGTGTAACTAAGGATGATTTTATTTGTGTCTAAAGAAATTGTTTTGAAATGATATTTCAAGGTAATACAAGCACATGCCATTCAATATTACAATATTTCTTACTATACATACATACATAAATGTATATATATTATATATATATATATATATATATATACATATACATATACACATACATATATATATATATATATATATATATATATATATATATATATATATATATATACGTGTGTGTGTATACATAAATATATATATATATATTGTAAAGTATAGAAGCCATCTTATCATGGCTAACCACATTGGGGAGGGGGTGTTACTGTAGCTTTATAGCTCCAAGAGATCTTCGTCTCTAGCTGGCTCTAGACACAATATCTGTGTCCTTGGAATATTTGCAAAGGGAGGCCATCCCTTCCTCGCAAGCCTGAGTGATACGCTCGAACTAGTTTCGGGATTGTTGTCCCTCGTCAACGGGCGGTACCCACCAGGTAGCGATGAAATTTTCTTTATTATGATCAATAGATCTAACATAGAATGGATACATTACAGAACAAAACAATTACAAAAATGCTATGCGAGTTCGAATGAAATTTAAAAAATTACAAAATTAAAATTTTATGTCACTTGAACGAAAACTTGGCTTACTTTGCCTTGAAACGAAACCTTGGCTTACTTTTCCCTTTGTCACGAGAACTTTTAGTGGGTATGTTTTCTTTTCATTTCTTTTTTTTTTATTATTAATTCTTTATTTTAAACAGTTATGTACAGTGAAAGGTAATGGGAGGTACCAGTTTCAATTTTGAACCCGGCAGCCTATAAATCCCAGCAGCTGATTTTCCTTTCCTCGATGATTAAGCTGGGTTACTCTCACCCACCTTTCTCATCACATCCTTCCAACGTTCCATATACTCTTTCTGTGGCAGGCTCCTCTTCTCCAACCCCATCTTGCTCTTCAGATGATATCCGAAGTATTTTAACAAACCGGGGCCAGAGATAAAGGACCCTTTCACTAGACCTTCCACTCTAGTTCTCCATACACACTCTTTCAATACTGCCACCGTACAGTAAAAACAAGCCTTACCTTCCTTTGAGAGTCCAGTTGGCGGTATCATCTTAATCATAGATCCAGCCGACAGCTGTACTCGTCCCAGATGCGACAACACGTGTTCCACGTAACTTATCAAGCCTGACAGCTCCCGACATTGTACAAAAGCGTGTTGAACGGTTTCATCGTCCAACCCACATCTTGGACACGTCGGTGGCACTGACATTCCGTGCCTGGATAACTTCTCGCGAACAGGTAATGCATTCCTATAGCACTGCCAGGTCAGGGATTTTTGGTAATTATCCAAATACCCCGGCCTGAAAGTCTTCTTAAACAGGTTGGAGAGTTGATCCTCATCGAACCCCAGAGCCCTTCCTAGGACGTCGTCATTTTTTCCTCCTACCAGCCCTTTATAGAACACCGAGGTGGTATTCCCGCTGCCGGCCTTACCCATCTTGTGGATCAGCCAGAGTGCCTGTCGGCACTCCTTCTGCCATGAAGTCAGTTTACGTCCTTTAATGAGACCGGGTGTAAATCCCTCCATAAGGCCGTCGCGGGAAGAATTCCTCTGCCAGCGAACTCCACACCTTATCATCCTCCAGGTAACACCAGAGGTGTCTCAGCCTCAACGCATGCTTGCGCATCATTAGCCAAGGCATCCCCAGTCCACCCTTTAGCGGTTCCTGGCAACACACGGAGCGTCTCACAAGTGGCTTCCTCCTTTCCACAAAAAGCGGAAAAGAAGTCGTTCCAACTTGTTTAACCACGAATCGGGGCAAGGCACGACGGTCAGGCGGTAGGTGACGACAGAGGCTATAACATCTGTGCCACCACCTCCGCCCTCCCTTTCAAGGAAAGATGCCTTCCGGACCACTTCCGTACTTTGGCATCCACCTTGCTCGTTACCTCGCTCCAATTCTTTCCGTCTGGGAGTCTGGACCAAACCATACTCCGAGCAATTTAACAGGACCATCCGTCCAGTGTCCAACAACACTGGACGGTATCTGCTTGTTCCTCCAGGTGCCGAGGCGCAAACCGATGGACTTGTCCCTGTTAACTTTTGCCCCTGCCACCGCTTCGTATCTATGGAGAGCACCTACTACCCGAGGTAGCTGTGTTCCGTTGGACACGATGAGGGTGACGTCATCCGCATAGGCAGAAACAGACTTACCGCATCCGATTTCATTAGGGTTGCCTCCCAACTTCTCCAGCTTCCGCAGCAATGGCTCAAGAGCCAAAACATACAGGAGCGGGGACAAGGGGCACCCTTGTCGAACTGAACGCTTGATCGAAAACGGCTCCGTTAGGTAACCGTTTTCTGGACTGTGGACTTGATGCCGCTGTACATAGCTGAGATCCACCCGCAGAAGCCAGGGCCCAGCCCAGCCGCTTCGAGAACCGCCGCCAAGTACCGATGGTCCACCCTATCAAACGCTTTACTTTGGTCTAAATGGACCAATGCCCCTCCTTTGCCGTCTAATTTCCCGACCCTATCTATAGTGTAGCGGAGAAGGTGAAGATTATCCTGGATCGACCTGCCTGGGATTGCACATGTCTGTGCCTTCCCGACAAGTTTCTTCACGACAGCCGTCAACCTTTTGCTAACACCTTGGCCAAAATCTTAAACTCTACATTAAGTAGAGTTATGGGCCTGTAATTACTAATACTGTCCCCCTTGCTCGGGTCTTTCTGGACCAGCGTCACAACTCCCGACTCACAGAGCTGGGAATCCTCCCATTCTGTTGCCAGTTTGCATAGACGCTTGCCAGTATGTCCCCGAACAAGTCCGGCATACAACAATAAAATTCATAGGGTAGACCATCCAATCCCGGTGACTTTTCCCCGGCGCACTCGGCCATAACCCCTCTTACCTCCGCGGGATAGATCGATCCTTCACAGCACTCCGCCTCACCTGCCGAGAGCCGAGGCCCACCAGCTAGGAAGTCCTTTAAGGTCTCCCCACGCTCGAGCGGGCCACCGCCCCCAAACAGCCGTGCGAAATGCTGGTGAAGGACCTTCTGCATCTCCTCCTGTCCATAGATCTTGCGGTCCTGCTCGTCAGTTAAGGACATAATACAGGACTTTTTGCCCTTCTGACTCTCCTCACGACGGGCCCATCCGGCAACGTTAATACCTTCTCGTTTTCCTGCACGTAACTTAGCTCTGACTCTACACCCCTCGTGCTTGGCGTTGAGGTGACGGTACAATACCGCTCTCGCTGCCAACACTCCGGATGCACAGCCAGATTCCATAGCCTCGTCTAAGTTCTTAACTAATTCGCCCTCTATTCTAGTCCTATCTAAACTTAGCTGCTTGCTAAATCTAATGGACTCCAAACGGATGGCTCTTTTGAGGGCGAGCCACCATCTATTATTAATGATGGTGCCACATAATGCCCTCTGTACTAATTCCTTAATCCGGGTACGGAAAGCTTCACAGGTCAAAATAGACTTGTTCATCTTCCAGTACCCGGGACCTTGTCTATGGCATTTATCTACATGTACCTCACACGTTACAAGTTGTGATCCGTGTAAGGCACAACAGAGAATTGTGGACAGCTAACACTATTCCTATCTCGTTCCTTAACAAATACTCTATCTATGTACGATCTGAGTGAGCCGTCGTTATTACTCCACGTCCACTGTGGAACGTTCGGCTCATCCAGTCGAAAACGGTCTACTAGATTAAAGCTCGCTAGTAGAGCCTTGAGGCCAGGATTCCCCTTCCTATCGCTCGAGCCTACACCATCCACCCGCGCATCGAGAATGGTGTTGAAATCCCCTACCAAGACTACCGTTTTGGACGTCACTAGAAAGTGCTCCAGTTCCCGATAAAAACCGGTCTGCCCACGTCCGTTAGGAGCGTAGACAGCCACCAACCTGAAGGACTGCTTACTCACGTGCGTCACATCTAGGACAACCAGCCTACCTTCTGGGTCCAAAAAGACAGTACTTACCTGTAAGTCCAAGTTCTTCCTGAAAAGAACTGCCACGCCTGCACCTCCCCCTCGGCTAGGAGAAATAAATTTCTCGTAACCATTGAGAAGTGGTGAGAACGCTTGGGGTCCCTTCATCTTGGACTCGGTAACAATAGCTACTTCGATTCTATGTGAAATGAGGTCGTCACGAAAACAAGCCTGTTTCCATTTCGATCCCATTCCACGCGCATTTATACAACCTAACTTAATCATCGAGAAAAAAGAAAATTATTTACTCACGTTGCGAGAGGGAGCCTGACAGATTCTTTCTGCCTGTCTCCCCCCCACTCGCCGTTGCTGCTGGGTGTTTCACCGGCGTTGCCACCGGGCTCTGGGTTGGTGTGGCTGCCGGGCTAACGGGTAATTTCCCAGTTGTCACCTCCTGGGTGACATCCTTAATGAAGCCGGCTTTTACGTGGCTTTGTAAGGTTTTTGTCTTTCCATCCTTCTTCGCCGACCCTTCCATATCGCCACTCCGCTTCCTTCTCGGTCGCTTTGTAGCACCTGATCAGCGTACTTGCTTTCACCCATGTTTCTACTCTCACGTTCTTTGTGGTGTATGCAATAATTTTTCGTTGGGTTTAAACCCTTTTACAGTTGGGGGTGGGGTTTGTTAAAGTGCTGGCCTATAAGTGTAGTACCGCCGGGGTGGGATTGGAGAATATTTTTAATTTGTTCGTCTGCGTTTTTTTTTTTTTGATACGGGTGGGGAGTCAGGGGTGATGGATTTTTTCCTTTTTGTTGGACACGTTCGTAAATCCATGTCTTCTTGTTTATTTGTTTTGTTGTCATTATTTTCCTCATCCTTTCCTTTCTCATTTTGCATTTCGTTCTTGTCTTCCTCCTTTTTGGAGTTCGACCTGTTTATTTTTTCCTCCTTGTTTTCGCCAGCCGTTACTTTTTTCTCCACTTTGCTGCTTTCTGCGTTCTTCACAGCGTTTTGTGGGGGGGCGTTGCCCGCATTATTTTTTTTTTGTGCAAACGGAGCGAACGTGGCCCTTTTGCCCGCACTTAAAACATCTGGGCCTGCGTCCTTCCACCGAAACTCGTATGGAGTGCCCCTCCCCCACGAAGACTCTGTCTGGTAGGCTTTCCAACGTCGCATTTTCCGCCTGGATTATCATCTCCAGCTGCTGGCCTCTCCAGTGTTTTGCAATTTTTCTCTTCATACTTAAAATTGTCAATTTTGATTCAACATCAAAAATGACCGCTGTTGCCGCCCACATCACGTCGTAGCCCGTTGGTATATCTTCTAGGGTCACTTTTGCGGTTCTGCATCCTAAATATAAGGGTAGCAGTATTATACTCTCGTTTTCCAACGTTTGTGTCGAAATTTGCCTTGCTACTTCCGCCGTTTCAAAATGCGCCCCACTGTAGCGCTTCTTGCACCTCGGTTGACATGACTAACTTTACTCCATATTGGAGCCATACACTTTTCGACCATTTCGTTTTTCACGTCGGTCATTCGTTTTTCCTTGATATTGTACACCCTGTAGGTGACCATTTTTTCCTTTATTGCTTGTATAGTTTCGGGGGGCGGTACCAATCGTGTTTCTTCGCCACTTTTTTGCACCAGCGATCTAAACTTGAATAATCTTTCCATTGATACCTCCATTTCTTCGACTTCGCCACCTACGGCGTCTGAAAACTGGGTTTTGTCTGTGTTTCCTTTTGTTTAACAGTTGTTATACTTTCTCCCATCTCGGGAAAGTCTTTTTTTTGAACTTAAGTCTAATTCCATATTAGACAACACAAACTTGTCACAAATGACAAGAGAATTTTTTTTTTTTCCAAAAATAACCTATACAGGTTAAGAGTTCACACAAAACAGCACACAGAAATTTTCTACCCCGAAGGGCGAAAATTACTGGGTCAAAAACAGTTCAACAATGATATTACTTGTAACACGACAGAGTAGACAAACGGAAACGAACTCACACAACGATTTGCAGCAACAGAAAAATATTGGTATACGCCGAGGAAAAATTCAAAAAACACCAGGTAGCGATGAAAGTGAAGGCTCCTTTGCAAATAGATATACGTTTTTCTAATGGCGTCTGCCACTGATGTCGAAAAACGAACAGGAAGCATAATTAAATCTCAGAATGAGATTGAAACAGTAATCGCTCGATAATGTAAAGTATAGAGGCCATCTTATCATGGCTAACCACATTGGGGAGGTGGTGTTACTGTAGCTTTATAGCCCCAAGAGATCTTCGTCTCTAGCTGGATCTAGACACAATATCTGTGTCCTTGGAGTATTTGCAAAGGGAGGCCATCCCTTTCTCGCAAGCCTGAGTGATACGCTCGAACCAGTTTCGGGATTGTTGTCCCTCGTCAGCGGGCGGTAACCACCAGGTAGCGTTGAAAGTGAAGGCTCCTTTGCAAGTGGTTAGTCATGATAAGATGCTTCTATACTTTACATTATCGAGCGATTACTGTTTCAATCTCATTCTGAGATTTAATTATGCCTATATATATATATATATATATATATATATATATATATTAGGATAAGGATAAGATCGTTAATTTAAAATAAAATGACGAACCTATCAAGCGGTCAGCATAGAAAAAACAACCTTCAAAGATAATAATTACTAAAATTGTAAATTAGGGTACCTACGAGATACCACCATGCAAACATAGCAGCTATGAACCAACTCTAAAACCACCTATATAATTATTCAGTAAATTTTTACTAGTTTCATCTTGTCCCTTTGTATTTCCTCCATGTTGCTATATGTAAACTTAATGTGGTTTTAGAGTCGGTTCATGCCTGCTATTTTCAGCATGGTGGTATCTCGTAGATACCCTAATTTATGATTTCAATATATATATATATAAACAAAGGACAAAAGAAAAATTACTTCTATGCCAATATGCTGTAAAACAGACTCTAAGTCATCTATTTCCACATATCATTATACACTCACTAATTATAAATATACTTCGTGCTGAAAACGGGAATCTAGTGAACAGAATTTTTAAAAAATGGTCATTATATCTATTTTGAATCAATTTCGGAATTAAATCCCATCGATTTTTTCCTCGTCACTAGAAAACACGATAAGAAATAAATGAAATACTTATACGCACCCATGGAAAGAAGCAGAAGCAAAAGACATGAGTACACATAAGTACTTTAATTATATCTAAATTTAAAATCCTTTAGCCAGCCCCAGCACACGTGTGAACTGTTCCGAACCTCAGCTAATATTGGTTACCAGTCCCGTAAGTGAATGGTGATAAATCTACTATTAATATAGGATGAAATGTTTTACCCTCCGTGGTACAAGTCCTAGCAAGTTAGTTTATGGAAAACCAGCAGTCGCCCTGCATACCAGCCTCCCCTCCCCTCTCCCCCATGATATCCAACGAGCCAAAGGCCAATACAGCTTAGCGCCATTGACGCTGCAACTCATTTTTACAATACACAGCATTTCTGAAAAATGAAAACCTTGTTTTATACACCCGTATATTGAGATCAGTGTCCATATCCTTTTTCTACGATCATAGAATTATTGTTAGAGGATCGTTAGCTTAATTATTTCTTTTACGTCTGGTTGGTATGTAATTGTATAAATGTATTTCTGTATTTGGTTTCTACTGTATTGCGTGAAAACATCCTGATGTAGGGAGTGTAAGTTTAAAAAATATGAAATATATCATTTTAATTGGCACGCCTCTGAGAATTTTAAATTATTTTCGTGGTATTTTATGAGAATTTTAAATTATTTTCGTGGTATTTTAGTACATCCTTTTAATGTTTTATCATCTCAAATTTTTATTACACCAATGTATTATAACTTTTAAATCTAAAATTCACGGTATTTTATGTATCACATCGATATTTACCTATTTATATATAATTTTATATTCCTATATTTGGAATTTTTATATCCGTTTTATTAATGTAGAAGAATATATATATATATATTTGATTTTGAGTGTGATTATTAATTATGTTACTCTAGTTTCCGCTTGCATTGCCTCCATTGAGATTATGTGTATATATATAGATATATATGTGTATGCGTGCGTGCGTGTGTGTGTGTGTGTGTGTGTGTGTGTTTGTGTGTGTGTGTCAGTAAAATTTTGACCAATGGGTATATGGCAGTTAGTGTGCTGATATTGAGTAAAGCACTCGCACAGTTCATCCGTAGACGGGGCACATTTCAGTTGGATCTACTTCAGGGATTCCACATTTTTAGTTGAGACAATAATTAATGATGTAAACAGGTGATGGATTTGATATAACTCTGCATGACGATGATTTCCACCTATCCTGCTACATCCTTTACGGGTGAGAAGCTGTGCATCATATTGTCTTGAAACAATTTTGAATTCTGGGTCACATCAGGTACATTCATACATAAAGTGGTGTCTCGTTAAAGATCTGGAGTTTGGGCGGCCATATTGTTACTCGCCTGATTCAGTTTGGAAATTAGGCATTGGTCCGATTGTCCTTATTATTAAATATCCATATCAAATAATATATATATATATATACAACTTATAATCGTCAATTTCCACCTAATTTACTTGCTACAGAAAAAAGAAACGAAGAACTGAAATCGGGCAAGCCGGCCGATAGAAGTTTTAAAAAGTTCGTTACTTCTATATTGAATCAATTTCGAAATTAATCTCATAAAAGATTCATTCCTCTTCAGTAGAACTTACGAAAAAATATGAATAAGACATGCGCCCATGGAAAAAGCCGAAGCAAAAATCATGAGTATATTTAAGTACCCCAGATATATCTGAAAATAAAATTCTCTGGTCAGCCTCAGTACAACGTGTTGACTGTTCCCCACTACAGGTTATAGTGGTTACCAGTCCCTATAGCGAGTATGTGGCAGCATTTACGGTTAAATTTATAAACAACTTATAAGTAAGGCTTAAGAAAATTATTCCAATGCCAATATGCTGATAACAGACTATTAAATCGCCAATTATATATATAATGTATACACAAGAGTAAGTAAATGGGAAAGAGACATAAATATCATGAGGCCGGTGAGGAAAAATTAGATTACATTAAGTTTAAAGCGAGGGAAGCGTTGCAGAATAAGGAAAGAAGGAAGATATGCAGCCGAAATTTTGTGGGAGGGCGACGTAGATAACATGGGACCTGTTGAGGGAGGTTATCAAAAGTTTGTCATCGCAGTTACTTTAAGGTTATGGCAATTTTTATACAGGTGTCATGGAGGAGACATTGTACCAATTCCATATTCTGCTTAGTTAATCGATTATTATATCTATGCATAAGCACACACACACACACACACACACGCAACTATATAATGCAGAGCAATTATGTATACCTATTACCAAAGACACTTTGTAGTTGTTGTCATTCGAAATTTTAATGGGGATATTATTTTAGTATCAATTTGCTTCCCGTCATTTAGTGTTTTTGTTAAATTAGACTAATGGACTTGCTTGTCTTGACTTGTTTATGTGAATGAATACATTTACTTCGTCTTTCATTAGATATTTTAGACTCATTAATTAA
>NC_043015.1:10998438-11020938 GCF_006345805.1 Octopus sinensis
ACTGTCCTCAGTTTGACACAAATCCGAAATATTCGTATTGCAGCATCCGGCGCGAATGCCAAGCAATACAGCATGTCGTTTCCAAATTTCTGAAAGAGGGAATTGCGTCATGGGGCTGTTTGTTTCACAGAGGGTGCCCAACTAACCGTTCTATACTGTCTATTAGACAAAATCAAAATCAAACAATGTATATGCCCGAAGTTAAAGCTCTAAAATGGCAACAATATACACATCGTGCCCTGTATGCGTATATATATATATATATATACATATATATATATATATAGTTAATCCAAACAAGAAAGCACAAAAAACACAACAAGGCGAGGACATGGAGCAAATATAGTATTATTGGTCGCTCAGGAAAAAAGGAAAGAAGGGGGGTTTAACGTTTCGAGCGGAGCTCTTCGTCGGAAACATAGAAGGAAAGATCCGGAGAAGGGAAGACAGAGGAAAAAAAATCCCCAACGGTACACACGCGGTCACATTTTGAATATATATATACAAAGAGAGACAGACAGGGAGAGAGGGAGAGACAAACAGGGAGAGAGAGAGAGACGAACAGGGAGAGAGAGAGAGAGAAAAGCATTTATATAGGTACATTCATCCTTCAGGTTTCAACATGTATCATATCAAATATATGATGGCCTGCTTACGATGCTTTGAAAAAATGTGGCGATGAATCATACATGACAGACCCCTCCCCCTTCTCCAGGTCACCGATGTTAATCTATAGGAAAGCGCACCAACTTAACCGGTGATTATTTTGACCAATATATAGCAAGTGATGCAATCAGAATGAAAAAGCCAGAATAATTATTGGAAGCCAAAGTGCATCAGTTTCACGATCACACCATATTTGATAACAGCATTAACATTTGAGTTGAGATTTCAAAGTTATCAACATATTTTACAAGTGACAACTGATTAATGTGGAAAGAAAATTATAAAATGATCAGTCAGTATTCTAATGATTTTCCAAATGAACAAATTATTGTATGCATTTTTTAAATGTTCGAATGTAAATGTTACGGCTGAATAGCCTGAACAAATGATGTGTTTTTAATGATCAAATATATGTGCTCTACAATAGCACAATCCCCTTATCAGATCGCTGATGCTGAACACGCGCTCAGTTTTCTACAGATCGAGTGTGACGTTATCACAGTAAAACGTGAGATAGTGTTTTGTAGTAACTGCCTGATCTTGAGTGCAATATTCTAACCACTAACCCGTGCTCCTTGGTGTTGAATTGGAAAACCGCTTTAATATGACATTTATGGTTTTAGGTTACTCAAGTATGTAGGTGTAAATACCATAGTTGATTTATGTATGTTTAAAGTGCTGAGACATCCTTCGGTCGTGACTGACGATGGGATTGCACCTAGAAAGTAACCCTCTCAGGCACATGTCCGGGCAAGGTTGTTTATGGAAGACCAACAGTCGCCAATGCATACTGGTTTCCCCTCGCCTCGCCACCATTGTTATATAAGGGAAAAGCAAAAGGGCCGATACAGCTTGGCACCTATGACGTCGAAACTCATTTCTACAACTGAGTGAACTGGAGCAACGCGAACTAAAGTGTCTTGCTCAAGAACACAACACGCAGCCCTATCCGGGATTCGATTTCACAACCTCATGATCGTAAGCTCGACGCTCTAACCACTGAGCCACGCGCCTTCACATGTTTAAAGTATATCCAAATAATACGAGATCTGATCAATAACTATCAGGACTGTTACCATAGTAATCAAACTAAAGCATTCAAAGTAAGGCCGCTTGACAAGGATTGACCTTATACTCTGCTGTGCGTGCGCACAAAGTTTTAACGCTGTAGTTCACATCCGCTGTTTACAGCAGTGCTTGGAATGAGCGTGTGGTGAGTGTAATCGTCGCATTGGCCATGTCTGACAAATTTGTCATGGCGATATCTGCTCAGAGGCCTACGCAGTTTTGTAGAAAGTGTACGGATAGGAGTGTATAAGCCACACACAAGTGTACTAGTGGTACATACGTTTAAAAGATGGCCGAAAACTGTCGATATTCGCGAATGTTCTGGGAAACTCGCAACTAGTAGACCTGAGAAATACATCACAGATGTGCATGCAGCTGTGAGGGGAAATCGTCGAATCACCATCCGTGAATTATCAAAGGATGTGCAGATTAGTTACGGTTCAGCGCAGTCCATTATCACTGAAAATTTACCTATGAGATTTGAGTCTGCCGAGTTTGTGCCAAAACTACTTTCAGCTGACCGAAAAGACACTCGGATTTTAATTGCACAATATCTCCTTGATGGTGTCGAGAGCGACAAAATCTTTTTGAACACTTTGCATAGGCCTCTGAGTAGGTATTGCCATACTGTTGGCATACTTTGAAGCAGATATTCTGCTCAACTTTCTTTGTCATGATCAATACGACGAATCACGATGCACACAGCTTCCTTCAAAGCACTGCTGTAAACTGAAAACTGAGTCAGAACGCTAAAACTTAGTGCGCATGCACCACAGAGCTCAACGTCAATATGTGTCAAGCAGCTTTACAATGCCTGCTTTAGCTTCGTTACTTTGGCAACAGTCTGTATACCTATTGATCAAACCACGTAAGTGTTAATTTCATTGCAATTACGTGTAAAATTTTACTGTGGTAAACGGCATTGCGTGGCTACAAAATTGATTGAACTACTTGAATAAACTTCAATAATACTGAAACTTTGCGCAGGCAGATGGCTATTTTTTTACGATCAGATGAAGTTGAACGAATGTTAAAGAGTATTTTAAAAATTTCAATAGATCAACAAATTTCCGACCTTCCGTCTCAAATGAGAGGTTTCCGTGGACAAACTTTTTTTCAGATGAAGCGCAGATTTGTGTTTGAAACTCTTGACGTATATCGAAACAAACGTCGTTTCACACCTTGCTGGATTTCAAAGTGTATATGTAAGTTGCTGTATAAGTGCTAGAAATGGTTGACCGTAAGCTACAGTGTTAAAACTTAGTGCGCATGCAAAGCAGAGTTCGATGTTAATCATTGCCAAGCGGCCTTACTTTGAGTGTTTTAGTTTGATTACCATGGCAACAGTCCTGATACTTATTGATCAAAGCTCGTATTGTTTGGATATACTTTAAACATGTAAAGGCGGTATTTGTGTCATTTTGACATGAAGCATTTTGTGAAAAGGTAATGGAAAAATGGTAAATATTAGGTGCGATACTGATACTGTTGTCAGAAGGATATTTCCAACCAAGTCTACTTTTCCCCTCCCCTCATGCGTGTTTATTTTTGTTTTAAATACAATTTATCTTAAATTGTTGTATAACAAAAATAACGTCCAGCTGTATTTTGTGAGCATATTTAAATATTGAACATAACCTTTAACTTCTCATGATTCTTAACTTGAGTGAAATAGGCTGATTTGAATTTCAAATTAATTCTAACACTTTAACTGCATAATATTGCTGAATATATACATAAACGCGATAACAACCGTTATTTGAATTGTCGGCACAAATCTAGTAATACTCGACAAGGTTCCATTCTGTTCCTTTGGGTCTGTATCCCACGGAGTTCAGCTGAATAATTATTTCTTATATACATGTCATTTCGGATCAGTTTTAGCGCCTACATTTTAACATAGTTCTCGTTTTCTGACAAATGTTGCCTGCTTTCTTCGTTTTTCTTTCTAGATATATGAACTATTAGATAGTATCTATACAATCGTAATCTAAAGAACTACTTTAGTTAGTAACTTATATCACAAAGATTAAGATATTTTTCTGTATGCATATTATTAAGCATACATAATAATAATGATGATGAGAAGAACAATAATAATAATAATAATGATAATAATAATAATAATAAGAAGAAGAAGAAGAAGAAGAAGAATAAGAAGAAGACGAAGAAGAAGAAGAAGAAGAAGAAGAAAAGAAGAAGAAGAAGAAGAAGAAGAAGAAGAAGAAGAAGAAGAAGAAGAAGAAGAAGAAGAAGAAGAAGAAGAAGAAACATTACTACAGTGCATGTATTTACCAAAATAATAAACATGAAATTTGACTTAGTAAAATGTGTCCCGACAAATTTGAAAAGAGGAAAGCTAGTTAAGACTAACAATATTACACTAAATAAAATTAAATAAAGGAATTACACCAAACCCAAACACAAATAGTTAGGAATCAATAGATTAGATACATTACAGCAGTTAAAAGTGATAGAGAGTATAAGGAAGGAATACTATAGTCGTGTTAGAATTATACTTCAAATAGAGCTTAATTCGAAAAACAAGTTAATAGGTATGAACACTCTAGCTGTCCCACTTTTAAGTTACAGAAAGAATATCCTTAATTAGACACTAGATTAATTTACCAAACTATACAGAAAACAAGAAAACTAACGACGGAATTTAGGATTAACCAACAAAAAATTTGACATAGAAAGGTTATACATATAAATAAATTGAATGTATTAGATATATTAGACAACTAGAAAGCTACTATCAAAAAACCACCATAGGAATACAGGGACGTCTAACTCAGACGTAAGTAAAATTGCTACAAACAGCCATAAAACATGAGTAAAACAAAACCCTTTGATAATTATTGTATTTCTAAGTCTCCTTCTGTGTATCTCTCGACTAAGTTTCTAGCCACGTAATAACTCTTACCTTCCCTCAACCTCTCTTCTTCTTTTCTGTTTGCCCTTCGCCTTCCCCTTCAACTAACATGACAGATTAACCCATTCATCTACAACGTATTAATATATATATATATAATAATGTTTTCAAATTTTGGCGCAATATCGGCAAGTTCGATCCTTGTCCTTTCCCTTCAACTAACGTGACAGATTAACCCATTTAGCTTTAACGTATTAATATATACAAACTAATGTTTTCAAATTTTGGCACAAGACCGTCAAGATAGGGTAGCTGGTAAGTCGATTACATCGAATCAAGTGTTCAGCTGGTACTTATTTTATCGATCACGAAATGATGAAAGACATAATCCTCCTCAGTAGAATTTGAGCTGAGAACGTGAAGGCGGACGAAATGTAGCGAGCCCGCTGCCCAAACCACTAGGCCATTGCGCCTCCACGTATACCATTCTACTGGTTCTTTATATATTCCTCCTGCCCTAGTACTTTATCTGTGAATCTCAAAATTATAAGTAGTAAGGTTCAACTAAATGATATATAAAATCAAAACAACGCATGAGAGCAAATACCGCGAAGTAATTTGTTACTTCTTGAAGACTCAGCAAATATGACGCCTTATAAATTAAATATTACAATCGCCAAATAAAGACTAGAACGAATGTGACTGTCTCATCAGGTTTTTACGAAGTATGTAACTACTGTATATTTTACTGTATTCAACCACCGCTGTAAGAAAGGCGATTCCTTCCTTGTTAGGTTCTATCTGACAAACTACAAAGAGGTTATTCAATAATGTATATAACTCACGTTTTATAATCTCTTCTGCTCATCCAAAGCCTTAAAATAGTAATATAGATTCTGACAGCGTATAGGTCCAAGGCTATAATCTTGCAGGTGAATATATATTCTAACATATATAAAGGTCTTCAGATGGTAAGTTATTAAATTGTTTCCCAAATGATAAGCGGCAAAATTGAGTTTCTTGGAATTAAAACACGTAGAATAATGCAGCAGAAACTGTATAAGTATCTTCTCGGTGTTATCCGTTTTATCAGTTAATGGAGTTCGTTATTATGGGGAGAGAGAGACAGAGAGACAGAGGAAGAGAGCAAATGTGTGTATATTTCAATGTTGGCGTCTATGTGTGTTTATGATGATTGTGTGTGTGAGAAGGGCAGTGTTCTCAGCAACATAATGTACTATAGTTAGATAATACTAAGGCGTTGGCAATGAACTGCAACAGTGTAGAATTTTACCTGCCATCCGAAACGCATAGATGAACAGTCATTTTAGCGCTAACGTAACATACTAGAACATTGCAGGCTTCAATAAATCAGCAGCCCATTAAATCAATCACTGTTCTTGATCGATGCTTTTTATTATCACCACCCACAAAATGGAAGCCTAAAGTTGACAATAGCGTGATTAAAACATAGAGTGCAAAGGGCGCATAACAAACACATGCATACGGGCGCGCACACATATACACGCACGCCTATATATATATATATATATATATATATATACACGCAAATACCAAATATATACATATAAGTACCTATATATGTGTAAGTATATATATGTGTGTGTGTGTATACACCAAAAATAACTAGATATCGATTATTATAAAATTCACGGATTGATTATGAAAATATATTGAAAAGCAGCGTATTATTTGCCTCATTGTGATAAATATCATATTTTAAAACATGGATGATATGCAATTTGTAGATATTATACAGCGCCGACAAGATCTTCGCTATATTTACATCAGATCAATATTAATCAAATTTCAAATTCCGCTCAAGAAGACATACGTCTCTGGTTAAATAGAAATAAGTAACAGTGATGAAATGGATTGCTATGTTCGACTACATGAACAAAATATTCTCACTTATATTCCATTGAAAAACAATACGTATATTTTTACAATCATATTTGTCCTTTAACGTTATTCTTGGTATTTTCCCCTGAAGCAATATCGCCTATTATAATATAAACAGTATCAACATTTCTTTATTTCTTCAGCCCAGAAAAGCTATCTATTTATATATCGCATGTTTTGCAAACACATGGTCGAGAATCGCAGTTCTACATTTAGATTTTCTCCAGAATATAAACAGATACTATCAATTTTCTTGTATTACGATCATCACTGCAGTTTGATCATTCATGTCACCTATCGTTATAAGCTTTTATTATCAAGTTTAAATATTCCGAGGCTCGAGTTGAACCAACCAAGCCGTTGTTTCAGTCGAATCACAGTTGAGACGTGCATATATATATAAACCATAGGCCAGAAAATTTAAATTGTAACATTGGTAAGAATATCTTTTATACAGTTAGACGTTTAAGAGTGTCACAAAATAAGGTAGAGAGCTGGAAAAATAATTAGCCTAAAGGAAAAATTGTTTAGCGGTATCTCGTCCATTTTTAAAAGATCAAATTCCACCAAGGTCGACTTTACCATTTATCCCTTTATGGTTCTTGAAATACGTAGCAATGGATCACTGAGGGTGATGTAATCGTCCTACTTCCTACTGCAATATTCCTGTCCTCGTGCCAATATGTGAGAACAATATTGTCATTGAATGCTAATTTTTAAATATTATATATTTATTGAGTAAGCGCTTCCATTCCTAGACCGAATGGTGATGTGTGTTGTTAAACAAAACACCTCATCGCACGTTGCCCTGCGGTTATTTCGTCATTGATGGTGTGACACACCATCGCACCTATACAGATAAAATCGCTATGATGGACACACTTGACTAATGTGCGACACACATGTTCGATCAATATGAAGAAATTCTGTGTGCAGAATCGTATGTTCTGAGACTCTAATGACTACCGTGCAATTTATAAATAAATACATTCTTTAAAATTGAGATTTTCAATAACTACAAAACTACAAAAATGATTGGAAATAAATAGGTATTATTTTATTTTCTTTATAAGAACCACTAGTTTGATTTTATAAAAATAAGGTTATAGCATAAACATAATAATAGTTCATAACTTAGTCCACAATTTTATTGTTATAACACGGACAAATGCTCAGTATCAGACTTGCCAAAAGTTTTTACTCACAGACCGAGTGAGTGCAAAGACGCAATCTCTCAACTAGAACGTTTAAATAAAGAAACTTTTTTCATTGAAAAATACAAAACACGTCTTAATATGCACTCATAACCAACTTTTATATTTTTACATATTTCAATTCACGATTACATCATGGTACATAAAACCCCTACTAAACAAGGTTTTTGAAACTTGTCTCTGTATGTATACATATATAATCCCCACCCATTACCGAAAGCTGAACAGTTTTCTCCCTTACCCGCAACAATAACAATAATAACGACAACCAATTACCTCCCTTTATCTACTTGTGAAGACATTCACTCGTGAATTTCATCAAAATCAACATGGACCAAACGTCTTCTTAAGAAAAAAATATATATTTAAATAAGTAAAACATAATATCATGAATAGCGATAGCGAAACCGGTCGACATATTAAAAATTATATCAAAACTATGTAAGTGTGCGTATTTTCTCTTTTTAATTTCTTATATACATTACAACTCACCACTTGGGGATAATCGAAATTCATCTTTTATATATATATATATATATATATATATATATATATATATAATATATATATATATATATTTTCATATAGATAATTTCAACAAGTGGACAGAAGGCGTACTGCACTTATTGCATGTGAGCTCAAGAAATAGTCCCTTGACATAGCTGCGCTGTCTGAAACACGTCTCTCTGGTGAGAGTCAAGTAAATGAATCTACTTATGGATATACTATCTTGATAATAGGCCTACCTAAGTGTCAGATTAGAGAATCTCGTGTTGGATTTGCATACAAGAACACATTAGTATCCTCCATTGCAGAGCTTCCCTGTTGTCAAAGTTGATAACAAAAACAGGGCGAAAGCACGCATTCTTGCCAATCACCTGTCAAAGCTTGTTTCTCCAGCGTTTACCACTTCACCTCGTTAGTAGCTTAAAAGCCCTTACATTTTGTTTTCACTGTCCTGTTTTTGTTACCAACTAATTTTTGCCTCCACAAATCCCAAATTTTATTTAAATTGCTTCGCAAGAGCAACTGTTTTGAAGGAGACGCATCTTGTCCTAATGCTCGAAATACAGAGTAAATAAAACAATGAACAACTGATGAAGAGATTGTTCTTTATGCTGCCCGTCTTGTTTTTCTATTTGTTTCTTTCGTTGTTCGCAAAAACATTTCGTTCTCCCTATTGTTGTATTTCATGTTCTCGTTTTTCATGTTGTTTAGTCTTTTTCACGACTTGCACCCATACGTGCATGTGTATATACATATTTATGTAATTAGGAACATGTATTTATATATGCATATATATTATATATTATTCATGTTACTATATGGCTGAAAGCCACGCATCCATTTCCAAGTGACATATATATATATATATATATATATATATATATATATTATATATATTATATATATTATATGTTATATATTATGTATATATATATAATATATATATATATATATATATATATATATATATACATATATAAATATAATATATATATATATATATATATGTATATATGTATATATGTATATATATATATATAAATTATAGATACATATATATATATGTATCTATATGTATATATATATATATATATATATATATATATATATATATAATATATACTATATATATATATTACATATATATATACTATATACATATATAGGCGCAGGAGTGGCTGTGTGGTAAGTGGCTTGCTAACCAGCCACATGGTTCCGGGTTCAATCCCATTGCGTGGCAGCTTGGGCAAGTGTCTTCTGCTACAGCCTCGGGCCGACCAACGCCTTGTGAGTGTATTTGGTAGACTGAAACTGAAAGAAGCCCGTCGTATATATGTATATATATATGTATGTGTGTGTATATGTTTGTGTGTTTGTGTTTTTCCCTCTAGCATTGCTAGACAACCGACGCTGGTGTGTTTACATCCCCGTCACTTAGCGGTTCGTCAAAAGACACCGATATAATAAGTACTGGGCTTACAAAGAATAAGTCCCGGGGTCTATTTGCTCGACTAAAGGCGGTGCTCCAGCATGGCCGCAGTTAACTGACTGAAACAAGTAAAAGAGTAAAGAGTAATACATATGTATATATATATATATATATATAATTCCATTAGTTCTATTTGTAAAGAACTATTTTTGTGACGCACATGGTATAATTTTGGCGGGAAAGTACTAATTCATTCGTCTTATGGATTTGGGCCCTGCTGGGTATCTACTACTATCCCCGATAACGCTAGTTCGGGAAGCTGGATGTATGAATAGCATTTGCAAAATCTATTTAAGTGGAATGTTGCGCCGAAGAAAGAAATGAGTTGATTTATAATTCTAATCCAGAAACACGCTCGTAACTAACCGAAGACTTTGTTTTCGTTACTTTTCCTTCTGTTTTACATATGTGAGTTACATGTATTTGTTTTATTTGGAGTTATATTTGTAGAAAATAGAAATAAGTGGTATTTGAATGCTATTTCTATTTTTTCTGTATGTGGCTAAGCAGCCTGCTGCTTGCCCTTTCATATATATATATATATATATATATATAATATACATATATATATATATATATATATATTATATATATATATATATATATATATATATATATATTATATATATATATATATATATATATATATAGATATATGTATATATATATACATATATATATATATATATATATATATATATATATATAGATATATATATATATATATATATACATAAACAAATCATTTCTGCAGGTCGTTCGGGAAAAAATCTGAACGCTCAAACGCTCGCCTCCGACGCGAGTGTCCATCATTTTATATTATACTTAACATATATGTGTGCCTGAGTATGAGTGTGAGTGTATGTATGTGTGTCTTTGGTGGTATTTGTGTAATCATGTACATTATGCATAAAGAAACTCATCCGATCTCCTTGAAAACAAGTCGTTTGACAGATAACGTGGGATGAATAAACACTTACGCTCCGAGAAGTATTCACGAGAACATGCATTCAGTGAAAGATCAGAAGTATTGAATCTCGATATGGATTACGGAAATATCAACATACCATAGATAAAGCGATTGATGTATTTATGATTATTAAAATCTTTCCGATTCATTCCGATACATTCTCATTATAATGAACATCTTCAAAATTACACACATATAAGTAGGTGTGCTCTAAAAATAGCACGCCGGACTAAATGCTTAGCGGCTTTCACCCCGTATTTATGTGTTTCATTGTAACCCGTTACATAAAATATATACCAGTTGAGCACTGGGGTCGATGTAATAGACTATTCCCCATTCTTAAAATTTCTGGATTTCTGCCAGGATTTAAAATCAACATGATATATAATGTGTGTGTGTATGTATGTATGTATGTATGTGTTATTATATATATATATATATAATTGTGTATATATATAGATGGTTATAATATATGGATATATATATGTAGTATATATAATATATATATGTATGTATGTATATATATATATGTATATATATATATGTGTATATTATATACATTTACATATATATATTAATTAATATATATACATACATATATATATACATACATATATATATATATATATATATACATCCATACATATATATATATACATATATATATATAATTATATACATACAATATATATATATATATTATATATATATATATATTATATATATATATATATACACCCACACATATATGTATATATCCCGCCACGCTGCCGCACTTGCCCTTACCTCTCCAAAACCATCCTCCTCTCCGGCACCCATCATCGACCCTATCGCATCACCGACTCCTTCAGCTGCACCTCTACGAATATCATATATTGCATCTCCTGCTCTCTGTACATCGGACAAACGGGACACCGCTTGGCTGACTGGTTCTCGAAACACCTCCGGGACATCCGCCTCAGCAAGGACACCTCGATCTCACGCCATTTCCGCTCTACCGGTCAATCTGTGCAACACCTGTCCGTGTTCGGATTGTCATCCTGACTCCTGTTTGCGTCGTGATCAGGAATCTTCTCTCTTCGCTCAACTCTCCTCTCCTCTTCATCTAACCTCCTCCCCTTGCTTCTCTCCCACTCCCTCCCACCCATCTCTCCTATCTTGCCCCGACTCCTATTTCTCTTCACTTCTACTTCTCTTCACTCCTACTGCTCTTCACTCCTACATCTCTTCACTCCTACTTCTGTTCATCCCTACTCTCTTTCTCTCTTCTCTCTTACTCTCTCTCTCCTCACATACACACCTTCCCCTTCCTCCTTTATCGTCAATCCTCCCCATAAGAAAACCCCACCCCTACACATTCCTATTCCACCTTTTCTATCCTTTCTATCCCACCCCGTCCTATCCCATACAACCTCTCCCACATACTCTACCTCTTCTCCACCCTGTGCCCACTCACAAACCTCACATCTACCCCCACCCTCTTCCTACCCACATGCACCAACTCTACCCAGACTCTCAGCCGAACCCACATCCCGCCCCCGTGCTTAGCCCACTCTCGCCTCCCTCACCTCCCAACAACATCACACCCGACCAAACTACACCATACAACATTACTCATCACATCACAACACACCAGCACTAATTCCTATCCCCACATTTTCACACCTACACATACACGCACACACCAGCCCTCTTTGACACGCACGTATGTACTGTCTTATACACACACGCACCTTCATGTTGGGGGTCATATTTACTTTGTTATCTTCCCTACTTCTTCGCTCTCCTCTGTGACCCTTCTGTTTGGCAGTCACCAGCATAGATCGGCAGCCACTACACACAATTTTCTCTCCTTGTTTCTCTCCTTGTTTTTTCTGTGCCCCTTTCTATAGAAGAGTGTAGACTCGAAACGTAAAAGATTTAATCAATACTTGAGCGTTATGGTAATACATCTGTTTGCTTTGTACACCACCTGTCTTCGCTTTGGTTTATTTTCGTGAATCTCCCTATATACATACATACATACATACCATACATATATGTATATAATATATATATATATATATAGATATATATATATATATATATATAATATTTATATATATATATATATATATATAATATATTAACTGAAATACTATGCATATATAATATATATATATATGTATATGTATATATATATATATATGTATATATATATATATAATATATATATATATATATATATATATATATTATATATATATATATATATATATATAAGCATAATTCAGCAGTAGGTCCCGATAGGTTCCCTGCTTGTGTCTTGAAGATGTGTCAAAACACTTGGCACCCCCTCTAGCCAATCTGTGGCGGAACTCACTGGATGCTGGATATATACCAGAAGACCTCCTATCCCAGTCTGTTGTCCCAGTTTTCAAAAAGGAAACAAATCGCTTGCCGTGAATTACCGTCCAATCTCACTCACCTCTCATATCATCAAGTATTTGAGAGGGTGCCTGAGATCGCGTATGACTCACATCCTTGAGAGTCATATATGCTGAACCCCAACCAGCATGGATTCCGTAATGGGAGAGATTGCCTGATGCAGCTACTGCATCATTTTGATGACATTTTGAGAGCGTTGGGAAAGGTTCCAACACTGATGTCATCTACCTTGATTTCAGCAAGGCCTTTGACAGGGTTGATCATAAGATCCTTCTGAGAAAGCTGTCCAATATGTGGTGTC
This sequence comes from Octopus sinensis, assembly GCF_006345805.1. Lineage (NCBI taxonomy): Eukaryota > Metazoa > Mollusca > Cephalopoda > Octopoda > Octopodidae > Octopus > Octopus sinensis. Next base: position 11,011,879 of record NC_043015.1, read on the forward strand.
ACTGGAAAGCTGCTGCAATGGATCAAGTGCTTCCTGTCTAACAGAACCCAACATGTTGTAGTCGAAGGAGTCAAATCCAGCCCAGCCAAAGTCAGCAGTGGTGTCCCACAAGGCACTGTGTTGGGCCCACTTCTCTTCATCATCTACATAAATGATATTACTGACACCATCAAACACAGTAACATCAGAACCTTCGCTGATGATTCAAGCTCCAGAAGTCATCAATGGCGTGGATGACCGAATAAACCTTCAGTCAGACCTACTGGCTGTTGTCCAATGGGCGGAAAAGAATAACATGTTGCTAAATGAAGACAAATTCGAACTGATCCACTTTGGAAGGGAGGACGCTCTGAAACTCCCATACGCTCTTCCTTCTGGAGAAATTGTCATGGCATCCAAGAACATCAGAGACCTGGGAGTAACAGTGGACAACAACATAAGCTGGCTACACATATAAGCAGCAAAGTTGACATGGCCCGCAGAATGTGTTCCTGGATTCTCAGAACCTTCCAGTCGAGAGATTCCCACGCTATTATCCTTCTCTTCTCCACTTTTGCCCGACCCCACCTTGAATACTACTGTCCACTGTGGTCTCCCTACACAAACAAATATTATGAGAATTGAAGCTCCCCAAAGGTCAATCACAAAAAGATAGATGGCATGTCAGACCTTGACTACTAGGGTAGACTAGAGAAGCTGCAATTGTATTCACTCCAACGACGCCGTGAACGCTACATTATCTATATGATGTGGAAAATATTCCATCAGCACTGTCCGAATGATGTTGGCATCACCTTCAAAATGCATCCAAGGCTTGGACCTCGTGCCATCCGTCCACAACAAAAATCTAAATCGCATCACATAACGACAATACGGCACAACTATTTCACCTCAATTGGACCCGCTCTCTTCAAAATTACACCAGGACACGTCAAAAAAGAAGCTGACCACACAAAATTCAAGAAGTCTTTGGACAAATTCCTTCAAACAGTCCCGGACAAACCACCCACACCCGGATATGTATCCGCAAACAATAACTCTCTGCTCGAATGGGCCTTGGTGCCCAAATCCTGAACTGAAAGACTTCGCCAGGTGGTGCTATTAAGTTAGACATGGCCTGGGCCAATACTGGCCAAAAACCTTTCTAAGTTATTCTAAGTTAAGTTATGTATGTATATAGTAAAGCAAATAAAAGGGTTAGCAGCAGGCTGCTTCGCCTCATACCGAAGGAATTAGAAATGGCAGTCAAAGACTGTTTTTTCCATTTTCTGTAAGTGGAGATTCCAAAAACGAAGGCCCGTGCGGTTCACATGCACAAAACCGGAGTAGCAAATAGACGCAAACAGTCACTTACCGTTAATAACGAACATGTTTCTGGAACACAAACTTGGAAAAGTAGTTTGATTTCCTTCTTTGGCGCTATATTCGATAGATTTACCAAATGCCACAGGCCCTCACTTCTGACCCAGCGACATCAGATAGTGGGGGGAAGTGTGCAGATGTTAAAACTAAGTAATGACTGGGAACGTAAATTTTCCCTCCAAAATTCTGCCATGCGCGCCTTCTAGGTAATCGTAATGGAATAAGGGATCCACATGGTAATGCAATAAAAATGGTAAATAATTTTTCTGTGGTTTTTCATGTAACCAACAATTATTTACCGGTAAATACGACAAATTCATCGTCAGGAACTTTGTACGGTTCAGTATATAGTAAAGCAAATAAAAGGGCTAGCAGCAGGCTGCTTCGCCTCATACCGAAGGAATTAGAAATGGCAGTCAAAGACTGTTTTTTCCATTTTCTGTAAATGGGAGATTCCAAAAACGAAGGCCCGTGCGGCTCACATGCACAAAACCGGAGTAGCAAATAGACGCAAACAGTCACTTACCGTTAATAACGAACATGTTTCTGGATCACAAACTTGGAAAAGTAGTTTGATTTCCGTAAACTAAAACCCCGGCCTTAAATCTAACCCTGAGTTTCACTAGTATATTCGTGGCATTTTCTCCGAAGAATAATGGTTACATAAGAATCATTTTGGGACTTACACAAACCTAATGTTACTCTGACACAAATTTATTTAGAATACAACCTTGATGAGAGTGCTATGTTATCATCTGTTGTTGTAAAGGAACTGACGTGTGGTGAGGGAAGACATGTTTCTGGAGTATGCGGTGAAAAGGTGTTTAATGTTTCAATGTAGCTCTATAATGAACGATGTCGAATTGAATTTTGAACCTGCTTCTTACAAACTAGCTGCGAATTCTGTAGCTCTTGTTCAATAGCTTTGAAGGTTATCTCACATCATTTTGTAAGAGATATTCAGGATATCGGTTAGTAGTTGTCTTACAAATATTGCGTAGTGGTAAATAATTTTATATAATTTATTTTATTACGTTATTTATTGTTGTGATGCATTCTATGAAATATTTTAAATGGGAATCATTTTCAGCAGGGAAGGTATATACGCGCACTATTTCATACGTATATACTTCATTTCTTAACATATAGTTCACTCATACAATTGGATAAAGCGAACACTCTTTCACTTGTTGGTGTGTTTTAACGATGGTATACTGTATTTCGTACGTGACTATGTGATTATGAATGTTGTGTATATCTATAATGATATATATATATATATATATATATATATATATATATATATATATCTTTCCTGGTCTGTTTATTATATCAATGTTTGACTATGTCAATTCTTCATCTCTTGTTTCACAATTCTCGGAGGTATAATCATTATATAGCATCAAGAAAGTATTTGTTTCTAGTAAGTTACAAATTCTCACAGTCAGTGATGTTATTGAATTATTTTGTTTTTATTTCCTATTTTCCGTAAATACCCCATTGATACGATATTTGATTAGAAATAGTTTTCCAATAATATAAATAAAACAAATTTGGTAGAAATCAAGGTGAAAAGTCGTTAACGTTATCATTAAATGACAATTTCCTTTTTTTTTTTCTTCTTGTTGACTTGTTCAATTTGTCGTTTATCTTATTGTTCCTGCAGATATTTTATTAAATCCCTCTCATAAGTCGTAAAAATAATGATCTCTCCAAATTGTACAAAGAATTGCTTGCATTGATGTATAAAGATGTCTGACCATAAAGAGAGACGAAATCAAATTATAGATGTTGATCTTTTGACCAATGGCGTGACTCATTTACTGAATGATACCATTAATAATGAAATAACGGATGTCGGATGAAAGTTTACATGATGAAAGCGGTTTCATTGGTTCCAACAAAATATACCCAGTAATTTTTCAATTACGCTAGTAAATAAGAAGATCAGGATCTGTGTGAAGAAAGGAAATTTAGTAAGAATTAACAAATACTTCGCAGCAACTACCATCTAACAGCCGTACACTTTGTAGCATTAACATCGAGTATGTAAAACAATTATATGTCTCTGTTTGTTTGTTCGACTCATTATTTGAGTTGTCTTTTCTCTTACTCTGAAACTAGTGAAGCTACGACGTCTAGAATATTATCAACTACTACGAAGCAAATTACGTAATACAAATAATATTTTTATGACAAGATATTTTTCGGAATATTTGTGTTATCTCTAGAGATGAAAGACGTCTTCATCTATATTAGTTTTAAATGAATATGACCCCAATTGCTATCGTTTGTCTTAATTCTGGATATTTATATAGTGATAGACTGAATTCAGAATGTTGTCTGCTATTTCTACGGTGTTCGACTTAAAATGTTAAAGGCTGAACAATGTAACCAAATGAGATTTATATTTCAATATAGTGGCCGAAGCAGTCCACACTTCTTTCATTGGTGTTGCAGTGCTTGGACCCTATTAGTGGTCAAGAAATTCATCAACAGCCGATATGTCGTCATCACTGTGATGCTGGCCAAGCGATATTTTCATGCTGGGTAACATATGATAGTACGATGGAGCCAAATCAGAAGAAGGAGGCTGATCAACCAGTTTAAAGTCACTGATATCCACAGCAACCATTGAAACTAAAGATTTGTGTGCTGGCGGATTATCCTCATACAACAAAACGCCCTTCGTCAGTTTTCTTGAGCCTTAGTTTTTGATAGCCTATCGACAATTAGGAAGCAAATTAAGAAATGCAAGCAATAGGTATAGTACTTTCCATTCATGATGTCATCCTTTTGAAAGCAGTTAAGAAACACAATGTTCAATTTAGACATTTCAATAAGAATGATATATATCTTTTTGAAATAAAGACTGATAGCTTTCAGACGAAGTCGCTTGACGATGGTTGGAGATAAACCTACCTACATCTGATTGATCTGTATATTTGAAGAAAAATTAGAATCGCAACAGTATTTAAGGTTTCAAAATTGCTTTGTATGGCAGATCATCTGAATATTATATTTGTATCCCTATTTTCAATTATAATAAAATATTAAATATTGAATGAGTTAACAAACTATTCGTAAAGTAAAGAACTTTATACAGAAAGTAAAATGCAATAACAAAACACCTTCCTTGATTATGTATACGTGGCAGCCATACGTAAATCGTCGCCTCATTCATCACCGTTAGGTGACCCATGGGCATCATAATTTGACCACACATTTCTGCCATTATTGACTGAGTAAAACTGATTAAATGACTAAATGGCATAAGATCTGAACAGTGCTATTGTCTTGCCTTTACTCTATGTACTGAAGGTACAAGTGTATGTGCCGTGCTGCATTGTACAATGCTTTATTCCTTATGACATAAAAAGAAAAGAATGTTTCGGAAAAGATGTGACGGCTCTTTCTAGCAGATTATGTGACCTCACAGCAGGTGTTTGGTTGCAGAGTTACATATAATAAACGAGTAATAGTCACGTTAGGCCCTACATTAAATGCTACAGACACTTCATATTTATTCTACTTTTCCTTTACAATTTATATAATTAAGAATCCTTATTAATCCTGCAATCATTAAAAATGTATTATACTTAATATCCCAGAAATACCACTTGTAAATAAATTAAAACCAAACTTCTGACTAAAGATCAATGTAACATCGAATCGAAGACCTGTCGAGAGATGGGTCGGTTTCAATCGGACGAACATCAGGTTGCATATTTCCTTGCAGCAATTTCACTTATTATCTGCTAGCCGGTGTTTTATTTACAAATGTCAAATATTTTCTGCTTGACTGAATATGTACACATGAATCAAAAACTGAGCAGGATGCAATGAAGTCAATCTAAATTTTATATTAAAAGGCGAAAAATATTTTAGTTCAATAAAATAGAGACTTGCTCTGTTTCAGTTCAGTAAGCAATTCCGCACATTGGTTGTCAAATCTAATTTTAAGAGGCTAATGAGGTTTATAATAATGCTTTTTTGCTTTATTTTTAATTCCATATGAGCCCTGATCGAACAGATTTATGAGCAAATATGCCCCAGTAGTCATCATTCTGTTACTTATTTTAAGTATCTACTCATGTAGTCATGCTACAATATCTGATATGTTTTCTATTTGGTAAGGTGGCAGTGCGGGATTTTTTGTGTGATACAGGTTTGATATTTCTCGTACGATTTCTTTCGATGCATCGTGGTATTAAATACTTCAAGCAAGGTTTCAGCAACAGTAATGTTTATGAAGAAAAACGGTTTTATCCTGTATCATTATTTTACATTTTAACGGAATAGACTTGTTCCCTTTTGACTGTCCATCCGCTTCATCAGTAAATATATTTTGCTTCTAAAATCATAATCCTTTATTGCTTATGTACTATGAAATTTTTATGCAGTAATACACCTTACTATACATTTATCGTGTTTTAAGCCAAAATGGAGATGAACACCATTCCTACATTGGATCGGCTTTCAAAATGTTAAAATATTAAGATATTTTCTAAACATGAAACCAATGGTAGCCTTAATAATCAAATAAAGAATTTTTTTCAACCAGTGCAGTGTTGAGCGCTCATTTTCAATATACGACATTTACGATTAAATATATATATACATTGTCAGGACTCATTACGAATCTAATTTCAATCATATTGATGAAAATAACCTAGAAAATACTGTTTCAGTAAGTCGAATATGACACCTAACAAAATCATTGAACTTAATCAATTTCTTATGTTGACACATTTTAATACATCGCATTGAAATCTTATTTCAATTTCTTAAAGATACTTTGATCAATGTAGTCTAGCGGCACTCTGCTTGATTGAAACGTTGGCTGGAACGCCTTTCAGCATATATCAGCTCAATAGGAGTGGGGCAAGTTGATTTCATCGACCTCAGTACATGACTGGTACATATCTCAGAAATGAGAAAACGCTAAGTTGTCCCCGGTGAAATTTGAAGCCAAAATATAAAAGACAAGAAGAATTCATGCAAACAATTTTCTACCGACACTCCATCACTTCGACCAGCTCACCAACTTAGGGTTATATAACAATAACATTTATTACATCAAATTTATAAGGTAAATCTTCACAAAATAATTACTCAATGTGAATTCATAATAATGTAGTTGTCATGTTTCTTGAATGATAATAAAAAAGGTTCTTATTGAGGCAATCAGTAACTTCAATAATTCATGCTTTTAAATCCTATTTGCACTTTATTAGCAAGTTGCCAAATTTATAATGGTTAATTTGGCAACTTATTTTTCTGAAGAAAGCGTGTATATTTCTTTAATATTTTACGTAATTCTTGAACAGTGAAATTTTGGCAGTGATTGCTGAGAAGCAGACGGAATGATTTTGAAATATTTACTCTCACAGGTCAGTCAACTGACAAAAGTTTCAGATGAACTGTCAATGCACTCTAGAACTCTAGAACTTTAGAACAATTTACGTCCCTTTACGTTCTGAGTTTCGTATAACCTCGACTTCTACATATTTACCTTATATTTATCAGGACACAATAAATAGAGAATCATTTAATATACATTTTTTGCCTCTTTACGTTGCGATTGTAATAGTTAGATTTCATTTTGGAGGGATCAAAAGGAAACATTCTCACTGGAGAATTGTCGGAAGCGAATTGTAGTGTGTCAATGATAGAAATCAATACTGTATCCATAAGAAAGAATTTTTTAAAGTTCAGTTCAGGAAAGAAGTGCAACGTACTAGATGCCTTTGTGTAACTGTGCAACATTTGAAGAAATAAAGATCAATTAACTTCGGATTGGAGACTGGTCCAATTGTTACTCTGCCAAATCTCACACATATCAGCTGATGTTACTAAACTTAGTAACGATGATTATGCATTTATATATATATATATATATATCTATATATATACATATATATTTGTGTGTGTGTGTGTATTTATGTATATATATATATATATATATATATATATATATATATATATATATATATACAGACATATATATATATATGCATATAGATATATATTTATATATTATATATATATATATATATAAATACATACATATAAATATATACACATATATTTATATACTTATATATGTATATACATACATACATATATACATATATATATACACATATATATATATATACATATATATATATATGTATATATATATATATACATACAAATGTATGAAAGAATGGAGTCGAACGACGAATTAACAAAATTCCTTAATTTTCGACATATGTTTCGAAGGCTGCATATTCCTAATTGCGAAGGGATAAGGAGTATATTATGCCGCTTTCTCATAAGGAAAAGCAAGGAACTTATGTCAACATCAAGATGCACCAAAAACTATTATTAATATATGTACATATATATGTATGTATGTATGTGTATATGTATGTATAGACGTATGTATGTACGTATATGAGCCACACGGCCGATTCATTAAGATGAGTTGTACTACTCCCGATTGCGAGAATGTTCTGCACTTTCCTGAACTGGACGGTGCATTGTCTTCTTGAATGAAACCCTATATGTCATATTTCCGTGCGATCACTTCAACAACTGACATGTGACACACAGTACACCTGTTCAGGGAACATTGATTTCATTGGGAAAGTACAGCAGAAACATTTGACCACTATATGCAGGTTGTTCAGCAAGGATTTTCAGAAATGATTTTTCTCGGACAAGAAGACTACCATCATATGCAAACGTGTATGCATACTCCAGTGTGTGTTTGTGTGATATTATATATGTGATCCTAATATGATCAAGATGAAATAGCCGCAACTATTTCATATCGCATTCATAGATCCACGCATACACACATTACAGGTATATGCAAAAGTACATACAATGATAAAGATACCGATAGAAATGCATATATAGCGAATTCTATCCACCAATTTGTTATTACTTCCCACCAACCTAACCGACATCTTCAGAATTTCCGTGCAATAAATTGCACTCAAATGATTGAAGACAATATTCATCCACATAAAAATGATATATTCCGCGAAATGATAACGTCGGTAAAGTGCTAAACAAAATATTCTATTAATATCTGGATTCCCAAATCCATTTCATCCGGAAGATTTAATTGCATTTACACCTATTTCTGATTATGTGGGACAGAAACCGTACTACCAGGTTGAAAGTGTGAAGCCCAGAGTAGAAGGAGACAGATACCAATTTGAAACAGACATCTGGATTTCCACTAACTCTGTATTCTTGAAATGGTTTTTTTATAGCTTCATTTATGCATAGTTGATGGCAATAAATAAGTTAAACGAAAACAAAGGTTAAATATATTGTCAATAATTGTTAACAACTTTCATAAAAAGATATATTTGACCACAACAATATTATAACAATTTACATTCCACAATACAAACATAACATATATATATATATATATATATGTTGTGTGTGTGTGTATGTATAGATGGACACGCATATATATGTGCACATACATACATACACACACTTATATATGGAAGTATGTAAATATATTACCTACACGCAAGAAAGATTATTTATGAAATATAAACAGAAAAAGTGTATATTTACAAATATATTTATTCTTATATTCATAGACTATTTGCTTGTAATATTCACGTTAATCATCAAAGAAATGGAAGTTATTATGAAAACTCTTATCCTAGGTTCTACGTTATG
>NC_043015.1:11025938-11055938 GCF_006345805.1 Octopus sinensis
AAGTGAGAAGGATATTAAATAAAGTGGTATATCATGGGTTCTAAGGACATGTAATTCACACCCGTTTTATCATCTCATAATTTTTTACTGATTTTTAGGTGCAAGGCTAGCAGGTTTAGAGGGAGAAATTTACTTGAGGGCGGAAAGGCATAGTTAGCATCGTAATATTATGAACTCAGAACGAAAGAACATTTTTCTGCTGCTCCAGTGACGCTGCGATTCCAAAGAATTTCATTATTTTACAATGTAACAAATGTCTGAGGAAAACATTCTAATACACGACCTTGCAAACTATGTATTTTCGATAATTTTCTGAAACATGAACACATTCAAGCAAATGTTATGGTAATTTTACTTTGGATACGATTAGAAGTGTAGGTAAATGAAGAAAGTGAAATGAAACAATGAAAAAAAGATTTGTGGAGGAGCAACAGTGGTAACTGTTTCAGAGGACATTTCAGGAATGTAGTCAGAACATTGGAAGACATAGATATCTTATTCCGAAAGTTTGCCACAGAGCAAAACCATCCATTAATCCAATAGCAAGAGAATTATTAGATAGGGAAGGATCACGCCGAGTACCATCTCAATCCCTAGTTCGGGCGCGGGGCAGGAGTGATCTTTCCCGACAGGATCTTACATGATTTACGTATACCCAATATCATTTTAGAAGACAATGACAGCTAATATCTGCTTAAGTTACTTTACGTAAGATACAACCGGACGAGATAGTGAAGATGCCGACGACCGCTCGGTTCAAAGTGTCCCTTGACGACAAATGGCCTGAAATCTTTACATGAACAACACCCTGTACATAACTCCATGTCCCCCTACATGGCCTTACTTTTTGCTTTTTGAGCCCAAAAATTAACTAACTAACTAACTAACTAACAACCATTCACTACATGATCATGAAGCAAATATTTTAGCATCACGCCAACCGCCTCTATTTTCTATTCACCTGTTATGGAAGACAGACACGAAATAATTGTAATTAATCGAAACCAAATATGTTTACGTAATCCTGTAGGTCATTTCTAACATTCAATGTAAAAATTATTTTTAAATTATGAATAGAAGACGAAAATATATTAATTATTTTAGGAGATATGATCAGTTCAAGCTATTCTGTTACCTGTAAACAGGAAATATTTTACATTGTCATAAATATACAAGTGGTATGGTTGATAAATTACCGGAAAGTGTCATCATAATTGAAGTGAAAATTGGCATCATTTTAATATCTACTTTAGTTTAATTAATTGCTGTAAATTCGATATGGCATTTTGCGTGGGTGTACGTAATATAAATATATATATTCTATATAAATGATATATATATATATATATCTATATGTAGATATATATATATATATACACATACATAGATACATACATGTATGTATGTATCTATGTATGTGTATATATATATATATATATCTACATATATATATATACATACATATATATATATATATATATATATATATATATATATATATATATATATATATATAAACACACATTGGGTTGGCAACTAATTTCCCACCATTTGTTTAAAGTTTGGAATTTATTGCGCTTTTAAATTTGGGAATCTATTTTGTCTTGTTTTTTTTCTAGTTAATATATTTAATTTTTGTTTAGTTTCAGATCATTAAAATGGAATGTCGAGTTCAAAGAAACGAGCATTTTCGATACCTCCTTTTTGATTTTGATCAAGTTTGTAAGGCCGGAAAAGCTGCTCACGACATTTGTGCTGTGTATGGAGACGGTGCCATAGCTGAAAGAACCGCTCGTGATTGCTATACCAAGTTCAAAAACGGAAATTTTGACCTCAAATATACACCTCGTTCTGACCGTCCAGTTGTGATCGATGAAGAGCGATTAAACCAACTCTTGCACGAAACTTCTCGTCAAACGTCTACTTTCAAGAACTTTCAAGAATGCCTTTACAAATGCATCAATGAAACGGACACCACAATGGATTTTGGCAAATGCTAATTCACTACGAACACGTTGATATCAATATCATTTGTTTGCAGCTAAAATTAATGATTTTGAGAAATTTTCAAACATGTTCTCTCTGCTCCACACTGTATATATATAAATATATATGTATGTATATAAATGTGTATGTATGTATATGAGTAAAGGCGCATGGCTTAGTGGTTAAGGTGTTCAGCTGACTATTTTAAGGTCAATTACCAGCGACAGGTATTGGCCTTGACCAATACACTTTATTTCCCGTTGCTCCAGTCTACTCAACTGGTAAAACATGATTATTACCTTTATTTCAAAATGAGCCGACCTTGTCACATTGTGTGTCAAACAGAATTTCTCCGACTATTACGTTAATGTTACGCGTTGTTTTGGAGTGCTGAGCCACTTTTACATTAATTAAGGATATGTTGAAGATTTTCTGAATTTAAAGGATTTAAATCTAAAGGATAAACATGATGTCTATTTGGTTAGGATATGATTGGCAGGGAGAATCTCAAATCCCTCTATAGAGTAGAAGATTTTCTTTGTCGCTCGTATAGGATTTATTACAGATGATAATAATACTTTGTGAAAAATGTACAATACGAATATACATACTGCGTACCCACAGACATGCGTTAACTGCTTTTGTGTGCGCGCAGGTGTATATATCTCTCTCTCTCTATATATATATTATATATGTATATATATATATATATATATATATATATATATATATATATCTATATATATATATATATATATTTATATATATATATATATATATATATACAAGTATGGATATACATATATATATAGATAGATAGATGATAGATAGATAGATAGATAGATATACATGTGTGAGGTGTGTGTGTGTGTGTGTTGGAATGCAGTAAACAGATAGTATGTTTTCACTTTACTTACCTTTCAAAAATATTAATTACTGAAATAAATATAATGAAATTTTAAATCTGTAAACAAACATTCGTAAGAATATTTACATATATTAAATCTTCACGGATTATTTTATTTTGTTTTATGCACCAATTATAGGACGACGAGCAATGTTAGTTTAATGTTTATATCAGAATGTAACAAACAGTTGCAGAAACGCTTTATCTTAATCTGCCCTTAAAAGTTTCAAAGTAGACAAACAGCCAAACAGAAAAATAATCGTTATTATGAATTCACGATACTTGACTAGTCTATAATTTGTCTTCATCAGCAAAATATATTTATATAATTATTTCCCAAAATTTCCCAAAGGAATTAGAGTTATTTTAAAACACAAGCAAAATATATATTTACCGAGAATATTTCGTTGTAAATAATTAAGTTTACTCTATGTTTAACCGATAACATAATTTCCTTCATGGGGCGGGGGATATTCTAATTTGAGATCTAAATTAATAAAATATACTAGACAATGTTTAGAGGGTAATAAATTCTTAATCAAAAGTTACATTTTGAGTTATTGTTGCGACATACGACCAATTATTGAAATTAAATTCTTTTACGTTTTTTACCGACATAAATTATAATACTGGTTTTCACTTTACCACTTCAAGGGTGATGAGTAAAGCCACCTTCATCTACATTCTCATCTCATCTTGATGTAGCAAAATTAAAGTCTTTGATTTGTGTCATCTATTTCATTTCTTTGTTTCATATATTAAATAAATGTTTGATTGTAGTCATATTTCTGTAAACACATTTACTCATGTAGGTTAAAACAGTACACAAAGTAAAATTTGAATAGAGTGAGTTTCCTTTATATTTCGGTGTACCACTCGTCAAAGTCAAACTCAGAATTGTGAGCTCACCAAGTTGATGTTCTTATTGCAGTAATTATTGCTGCCTAGCATAGTCATAACCAAATTTCATGTAAATGTAATGTGTTAAATAGTTTTCGGTATACTCAACCATCTAAATTTTTTTCTCTCCGTTTTCTATTTCTCTCATTCTCCTTTTCTCTCATTCGCATGAACCTGATACACTTGCGAGACACAATCATACACAGACAATGCATGCCTTTGTGTTTGCCAGATGTTTAAAGGAAGTCACTCATAATAGCGTGCACAAGTAAGCACAGCTACATTTTCACGCATACTATATCCCATAATACATCATCTAACTTGACCACTCTTATTAAACGCTAATGTGTTATTCTAGGATGATGTGACTACTGCTTCTACAACGTAGAGCGATGTTTCAGAGACTAGATCATTCTATGAGTGAGAAGACTTACCTGAAAGAGTTTCGGATTCAATAACCCGAAGAATTTCAGTTTTAGTAGCTCTTCGAGAATTTATTATAACTGAAAGTAGATCAGCATTCAAGGATAATTGGAAATTACCTCAACATTAAAACTCCGGCGTAGACAACTACTAGTAACATTAGAGTAATTATTCCTTAAAGAAATAGCTTCTGAATTTGAAGATGGGAGAATACAACTTTCATGTCATTCTGTTCATCAATAGTAGCATAGTTTATCTGATTCCAGCAAACTTGGAAACCAAACCACACTCCAATCTCAACAATGGCATTTCTTTTTCGTATCAGAATCTCTCATTATCAAATACGAAATATCGAATTTTCAAGCATGCAGAGCGTATACATTTGCGAGTCTTACCACCTAAGAAGTGTTACATCTATTGATAATAAACTTAACCATCGATAGACAAGATCACATAGCTGGAAATAGTTCCGTAAGTACATTTTGCATTGCTTTAGGCCACTGATGTTATTTAGAAGTGATGGGTAATTTGTTTGTTTACAGTGCCGACTTGAATTCTTTCCAACTTAAAAGACTACTGTGGGAAATATAAGGAAACACAGAGAAAAGATCATTCAAAAAAAGTTATATTTATTTTTTATATACGTTTACTTTTATTTGAAATGTAAATTAAACACCAGCATGTGGGATTGCGCTGCGTAAAAGTAATTAGCAATATATATATATATATATATATTATATATATATATATATTATATATATATATATATATATATATATATATATATACTGCACTGCTAAGATCCGCTAAATAATGAGCGAAATATTACTTCCTGTTTGCAATCACAACGTGTTTCGATTCCGATCAATGTCACCGTGAGTAAGTGAATTCTATTAAGGTCACGAGTTGTCTCAATGCATTTAATTGAAATTGCGGTAGTAGAAACTTGACAAAGTATTTCTGTTGTTGTGTACATGTCCCATTCGTTGCCGACGTTTGCTAAAATGAACAAAACATCACAGACATCTTTAACACTGACAAATCCAAATTTCTATGATCTAAATATATACTAGAGTACGATTTTACAGAGTCATTAATTTAGATAGCTGAATCCAGCTGAAACACTTGGTAATATTTCTATACATTTTTTTTAGCCAATTCGAACGCATTTTCGCGAATGCTCTAACTACTAAGAGTAGCGCACACGTCGAACACCTGTATCATCTTAAAACTATAACCATCTATGATATACGAGAACTTCCTAGGTGCACTCTCATTCGTGATGGAAGGCGGTATTTAATATATATAATATATATATGTATGTATATGTATATATATTATATATATATATATATATATAATATATATATATATATATATATATATATAAATATACATATTATATATATATAATATATATAGAGAGAGAGAGAGAGAGAGAGAGAGGCGCAATGGCCCAGTGGTTTGGGCAGCGGACTCGCGGTCGTAGGATCGCGGTTTCGATTCCCAGACCGGGCGTTGTGTGTGTTTATTGAGCGAAAACACCTAAAAGTTCCACGAGGCTCCGGCAGGGGGTGATGATCCCTGCTGTACTCCTTCACCACCCTTTCTCTCACTCTCGCTTAGCCAGCGGGGTGGTGTCATTCGAAGGCTAAAACAATGCGAACGCATTGGGACCAGCGATGTGTAGCAACATCTGATGGTCTGGTCGGTCAAGTGATCACGTGATATATATATATGTATATATGTGTGTGTGTTTGCATGTGTGTGTATATATATATATATATATATATATATAAATTAGAAAAAACCCAGTTTATTATCAATTCAAAATGAACAAATTACACTATCTAGAAAATTACATATAATAGAAATATTAAAATTAAAATAACAATAAAATACCAATGATTAAGTAAATTGCAAAAAATAATAAAAACGTATATATATATACTTTATTATTAAAGCTTGCAAAAACAGCAGAAAAATATCACAGAAAACTGTTATTCAGAGGGTCACGTTCCCCTTCGTCAGACAGTTCAGATTCAGAACATGAAACTCTGATTAGCAAGGTTTTTTTTATATGTATGTGATGTTTTCCAGTTTTAATAACAAAGCATATTACTCTACTTGCAGTACTCGAATACTATTCTTTCCCACCTTGTTTCACATTAAATTGCTTACTATATATATATATACATATATATATACATTTGAACTTCGAATGACCCATCCATCATTTCTTTGTATCGTCTATCTGGATGCTCTGTGGTCCCTTTTTGTATCACCTAGCTGTCTGGTTGTCTTGCGTTCTGGTCCCATTTTGTATTATTCATATATATATATATATATATATATATGCATACATAAATGTGCACACTCTTTTCTTACTATTACATTTCTTCTGTAGTGCAACTAAGTTTACCGTGAAAAATCTACCACCATTTATTCTCGATATTTATAAATTGTAACTTTAAGGAAGTAATTTTTATTTCGAATTATATTTCACATAGAATCATATGAAATGGTTTGGAATTTCCAGGACCTCTAGGCTAGAAATTTATTTCATTATTTTTTAATAATTTCACATTATTCTATCGTCTAAGGCTGAGATAAATATGAGTTTGTTTTGTCTTTTGTTCTTTTTTTTTATTAATATAAGAATCGCCCTCTAAGAAACATTATTGTGGACAAAGCAAAACAGCTAGAGAACGTAAGAAAAGAAATATTAGTATATATTTGAATTGGCTCAGAAACAAACAAATTAGAGGAAAAATAAACATGAAAAAAACTTCCAAAAGGAATATCATAATAATCAATTCAGTTGACAACAATAATACTATAGCAAAACAGAGCAACAGGCATGCATGCACTTACCGCTCTGAGCATAAACAAGTATAAAGAAAGCATGTGTTTTCCTTATGTTCTTTCAAAGAAGAAAATTCACTCCAAAATTGCTGAAAGAGTGAAAGTATGTCAACATCTCAAACATCGGACTGGTGTCAGATTCCATATTCACTTAAGAAAACCATTTGGAGAGATTATGCGTACAATTGCACAGCAGGCTTTCTTATAAAATCCAATCAAATTTCGAAGATTGACCTAGACATATCTCCCAAAATATGGCGGAAAGGATTATCATCATTATTGTTGATTTTCTGGCAGTTACTGATATTGTTGTTGTTATTGTTGTTGTTCTTCTTCTTGTTAAGTCGGCTTTTTGGCAAAATCTTTAGCAAACCAAGCAAAATGATTCGTGGCGTTTCTCCCGGCCTTACTTTCTGTGTTCAAATTTCGCCGAGTTTATTTTGCCTTTCATCCGCTTCGGAGTTTAATAATATTCATTACTAGTTGATCACTTGTTCAATGCAATAAAAAAAACCAACTCTTTACAAATTCCAGTCTTAATACCTATATTATAATGAATTATTAATATTATTTCCTATGCACACAATCGATTACACGGTTGGAAAATAAACATCGGGTTACAACAAGTAACACTAGAGGGCAAAAATCTGATTAAGTATTCTAGCTGCCCCTAAGGAAACAGTTTTCCTGCGCAGTACTAAACCAGATTTTATTACTATTTCCTCTATCCATCTGTTCAAATCTGTAGGGATAGTTCGTAATGCACCTATACCTACATGAATATATTTTACCTTCACTTTCCATAATCTCAGCAATTTTATTGCTAGGACCTGATGCTTCTCCACCCCCCTCGTATTCACTTTAACATCATTTCAAACAGGCACTTTATTTTCTCTTTGTTAACCACTACTAAGTCGGACCTTCTAGCTGCAATTACTCTTGCAGACTAAATATTAAAGTCCCATAGCATCTTAGATTTCTTACTTTTCTAGCACTTTACTAGGTTCATGTTCATATAATTTATAAGTTAATCAAAATCCTAGCTTTCTATGTAACTGTCAGTGAATTGCTCTCCCTACGCTGTCATGTCTTTTCTTATATTCTTCTCTGTGCGTCCATATTACATTCACTTATTATATGAGTAACACTTTCCCCTTTTTATTTACATAACATGTAGGAAGAATCTAGCTTCTTTATTCAATCTTGGCTTTTATTGAATTAGCCTTTATTGTCTAATCTTGTGCCGCTACTAAGAAACATTTTGTAACCCTTTTCAGCCTCTTTTCTGCTATCATAACTATATCTCACTATTGCTATCTTTAAGAATCTTCCATGGAAATCCTTCTCTTGCCAGTCAGATAATGTTTCTCCTTCTTTCTAGTTTTAACTTCATTTCGATTTTCGGTTTCCCTGTATTATTATCATTAGCAGAAATACCACCCTCCGGGCGGTGTTCTGCTGGCCCTTTGATAATATTTTCATATTTGACTCTCAATTCTAATTTTTTTTATATTTTCCATTTAATTATTTCTTTGTATAATAGTGCTCTCTGACTTAGTAAGTATTGCTCTCATTAGTTTATCACAGTCATAATCTCTCTTTTTAAACAAGCGTTACGGTAGTCCAACAACAGAGGGGGAGGAGTTTGTCAAGATTTATCTTCACCTCAAAGCAACATAGAGATTTTTGTAATCTTTGGAGGTGTGGTTGAACTGTTGGATAGGATTGCCGTTTCCGCTTTTGTTGTGGTTTTTGTTGTTGTTGTTATTGTTTTTTGCCTTCGTGAAAAGACTGCGGTAGGCAGTGTCTTTACTGTAACATGTGTGTTGGCTTGGAGCCCCATTTTTTTAGTGCGTCGGGAACCTAGAAGATGAATGAAGTGACAAACCAAGCAACAGAAATGGTTTCTCACTTTGGGAATACCGGCAGATGCTGATATTCCGCATTATACGTGTGTTAATTTACTAATTGGTGGTGGTAGGGTTGATGTTATTGTGGGTTGCGTACTTAGGTCAATTGCTGGTACTGTTTGCCTGGATTATGCGTCTGCGGCCATATATATATATATATATATATATATATATATATCTATATATATATATATAACTATATACACATATATATATATGTGTGCATTCATATATATATATACATATATATATATATATATATATACACACACACACACACACACATATATATATATCTATATATATATACATACATTTGCATATATACATATATATATATATATATATATATATATATATATATATATTATATATATGTACTTACACACACATATACATTCTGTGACATAGCTTATACTTCAGTTAAAATATATTAGGGTTAGAACTGGCACATGGTTTAGGCAGTGTAAACTGATTTTTTTTCTAATATGTGCATTCACTCGTGTAGTTGAAAGGATTTAAGTTAATTTGCTACGAATAATAATACTATACCTATAGTATTAATAATATAACTAGTGAAATAGAAGATAACTAAGATCAATTATATCGATATACTTCAGATATAAAATCCAGTGATTATGAAATAAAAACGCAGAATGTTATGGTTTTCTATGAGACGTCGCTAGCTACATCTATTAGCTACTTTGGTTTCTGTGTAATCAGTTAAAGGGTTATGAAATAATTAATGATAGTGATGGCAAATCCCATACAGCACATTGCGAATATTTTGATTTTTCATGTAACATTTGAATTATGTTGCTATGTCAACCTTTCACTGTAACCTATTATGTTCTGATACCTTTTATGTAATTGCTCATCCATCTCAAGAAAGACGTCGTTAAATTAATATATTTCTATAAACCACTGTGAAACAGTGGCAGCAAAAATATAAGATGAAAATCTCTAGTTCTAGAACTGACATATTTCATCTATCTACTAGTATATGACTGGAATAGAGGTCAAAGATATGATACATAATTATGGCAAATAGGTGATGTAGGTGATGAAAAAGTGGATATCTATTTAAGTTCAAAATGGCTCCTTTGATAAACTGTCCATCAACTATCTGATGACGTTCATATATGATACATATGTTCACTGCCGACTTCTGCAAGCTTCAAATGATTCCTTCTCTAGCTACAGTATTAGTGAAGATTATTGATTTGGTCTGTTTTAGATGCTACGGTGAGAAAAAGGTATCAGATGAGCAAGTAAAATGTTTGGCTAACACTATACTTTCACTGGTAATGTGATGTTTACGTTGTCAATATATCTAATTGCGGTAGACAGTATCCATCGCTTTCTAAGTCTACGAGCTTACAGTGGAAGTAATTGGGTACAATTCAAACTTCAATTCTAGATTGATACGTTTTTCAAATTGCAGCGATAAAATCCGGTCCTCCTTTACTATGTGTCTACTTGATTGCGAAGAACTTATATATTACTGTATCCATAAGTACTTATGAGATTGCCCCGCCACACACACACACACACGTATATGTAATATTAGTAGCATGTGTATATGTATATATGTATATATATATATATGTAAATATATATATATATAATATAATATTATATAGTATAATATAATATAATATAGATAGTCAGATAGATAGATATATATAGATAGATAGATAGATAGATTGATTGATAGATAGACAGATAGATAGATAGATAGATAAATAGATAGATAGATAGATAGATAGATAGATAGATAGATATATAGATAGACAGACAGATAGATAGACAGACAGATAGATAGATAGATAGATAGATAGATAGATAGATAGATAGATAGATAGATAGATAGATAGATAGATAGATAGATAGATAGATAGAACTGTTTTAGCTGAAGAATGAACAAAAATTCCTTTGCGAAACAATGCAAACTTTGTACGAGTCCATACCTCGTAGACTTCAAGCTGTGATTACTTCCAAATGCGGTCCTACCCTATATTAAAATAAATTTGTTTGAAATATTAGGGTGTTCCATTATTTTGTTTGTGTGTGTGTATTTATGTATGTATTTATACAAAGATGTGCAGTGTGCATGTATATTAAAGTATATTACATATGTAAAAATATGTGCGTGCGTGCGTGTGCATGGCGCGAGCAAATCAAAGGAGAGAAATAAATATGAAAACATTCGCAAGTGCATACACATTAATATTCTCTCGCAGAGGCGAACCAGAGTTACCGTAATATCACTATGGGTCTGGAAGTTGATTGCGTATACCACTAGAAACTGGAAATTATTGTGTGAAATCTGCTTTCCTGAAATAGGTGTCGTGTTAAGAAATTACATAATTTCTTTATATAATATTCCGGATCTATTGATCCAAATGTATATAAATATTTATACATGTATATATATATATATATATATATATATATATATACACCATATACTGAATCTATATTGATTGCTCTAGTGTATCAAATTATTTATACTATTAAAGTATTTATGTATTTGATACGTGCGATTATATATCTATATTTTATAATACATTATTATTAATATCAGGAAATCAATATTAGAAAATTCTTGTTTGTTTGAAATATAAATTAAAAATTACACATTACTGCTTTTGATTTTGATAAGTGCACTTTAATATGAGATTCTTTAAATCCATATATGTTTACTTGATAAGGAATAATCCATAATAGTTATGTGTAAAATCCATTATATTGTCCTCTGTTCCATATCTAGCTCATTGATTTTGATAATATAAAATAATGGAATCTTATACTGATCAGAATTTATCGATAACTCTTCTGCTCTTTAGAAAATCAAATGTAAATATCAAATGTAAAATTTATATAATTTAACTAATGGTAGTTATTTTTTAATGAAGTAATATGGGAAAATGGTGTGTGTTTGAAATATAAATATAAAATTACTGCTTTTGATTTTGGTAAGTACACTTTAGTATGAGAATATTGAAATTCATATATGCTTCCTTGGTAATTATTCTGAAGTAATCCATAATAATTACGTATAAACTCCATTATATTTTCCTGTATCCCAAATATAGTTCATAGACTTAAATAATATAAAATAAAATCATATGTGAAATTCTATGTGAAGTTATAAAATAATAAATTGGTAAAAATATTTCTTTTATTTTTTATTTTTATAATTATAAGATGCCAATTGAAACTTTTAGATTTTTTAAAAAATTGATGCAATTATAACTGTCCATTTGTTATAGATTAGATGTGCACGGGTTTTAATTCCAAGAATATCTATTCAATCTTTATTTAATGTATAATTTATGTCATGTAAATGTGTGTATAGTTAAATAATTGTAATTAATTTATCTATCAATCTACTTGTAAGTATCATCTTATATTTTGATATCACAAAAAAAGAACCTTATATATAGTCACTAATATACATCTTTATTAGAAATCCTATAATATTTAACGGTTTTATAATACCTATGTCTACATGTTCAAAGTGCTTCTGATTAACAATTTACTCTTTCTTTTAGTACACCTCATACTTTTTTCCTTTTTTGCTTCTTTCTTCTGCTCACTCTCCTTCTCTCACCTTTTTTGGCCTTCTCTTTCTTTGATTTCCCTACTTTCCCTACTCGTTTTATCTCCCTGCACCTTTTTCTATATACCTTTGATTTTCTCTCTTTCTTGTTCTTTCAGAATTGTTCAATAATCTTCGCTCACCTCCCTCTCTCTCCTTTCCTTCCACGTGACCGGTGTTCGACCAAGCATGGTCTTTCTTCGTTGGCTCGAATGCCTGCCGTGAAGCATCTCCTATAAGTCTGTCTCATGGCTTTCATCTTTTATGTTCATCTATGTTCCTACCACAAGGCTTTCATTCTACGCACGCCAGCTCAACTTGATTCGTCTTTATTAACCGAAAGACACCTGTTGATATTTTCTTGTTGGTTATATTTATAATTGTGTGACATTTTCTCCGTTTCGTCGTTTTTTATTGTCTTAAGAAATGATTACGTAGATGTATGCTTTTATTTTCCTTTTTCGATTATAATTGTAATACCAAACCAAGTCGTTCCGTAAGTAATCATAGCTTTTAGCAAATATAAATATATATAAAATACTCTGCTGCATAATGCACCGGTTGTTTTCACCCCAAAAATTAAATGGTCTTAGTTTAGATTTTGGGGCCCAACCAGATTTGAACAGTGTTAAGTGAAACCGGCTGAAACTGTGAGGATGATTTGGAAACATCACTGATGAGAGAAGACTGCGAATGGCTCGTCTTTGTTTTTTTCTTCTCCGCCATCGTATCGTCAAACTCTCCGGGTGTTTTTTTTTTGTCGACTGTTGAGTTCTCGTTTTTTGGATTTATATGCATATCTAGCGGCCTCCGTACAGTTTTGCTCAATGTGTGACCGCGTATGTACCGTTGGCGATTTTCTTTCTCCATATCCCCTTCTTTGGACATCTTCTCTATTCTGACAATGAACTCCGCTCAAAATGTGAACTCCTCTTTCTTTTCTTTCCTTTCCAGAGCGTCCAATAACGCTGTACATATTCCACGTCCTCGAGTGGTTGTCTTTTCTAGCTTGTTCATGTTTGGATTAACTATATACACACACACACACATATATACGTATATATATATATATATATATATATATATATATATATTATATATATATATATATTATATATATATATATATTATATATATATATATATATATATAGTTAATCCAAACAAGAAAACACAACAACGCGGAGGCGTGGAACAAATATAGTATTATTGGACGCTCAGGAAAGAAGGAAAGAAGGAGGGTTAACGTTTCGAATGGAGCTCTTCGTCGGAAACATAGGAGAACGAAAGATCCAGAGAAGGGAAGACAGAGGAAAAAAATCGCCAACGGTACGCACGAGGTCACATTTTGAAAATGTGTGTCTATATATATATGTCTATATATATAGACATATATATATATATGTATATATTTGTATGTATATATATATATAATATATATATATATATATATACATATTTACATATGTACATATATACATATATACGCAGTACTATATATTCTATATGTAATTCCTGGCTTTCAGGCCCTGGTTGGAGGCGCAACTTTCCGATTCCTTTTATAAAACTCAGGAAAATTAAAGGAACCCTGCAAAGTGCGTTTGAATCTGAGTGGGGAATATGTTGAATAAGATCATAATTAACTGCATTTTCTGTTCAGCACATCGTCACACACACACACACACACATACACACACACACACACACATACACACACACACACACACGATATATATATATATATATATATATATATATATATATAAAGCATGTCACTTTACCTTCGATTACTGTATTTACCAGCTTGTTTCACATTTGTGTGCTGACTCCGGGATATATATATATATATATGTGTGTGTGTGTGTGTGTGTGTGTATGTGTGTGTGTATGCGAGTGCATGTACATGTCTGCATGTGCATCCGTGTATGCACATGCGCGTGTATATACATATATCTATGTACAAACATGCGTATAATCTATATGTACATATATACACACGATATGTATAATGTATAAGATAGAGCATTGGAAAGAAGGAGAGAAAGAAAGAATGACACAAAAGAGATGAAAAGCGAAAGAAAGTAAGAAAGGAAGAAAGAAAAAAGAAAGCAAGGAAAAAAGAAAGGAAAAAGATAGAAAGAAAAAAGGATAGAAAGAAGGATGGGTTTAAGCAATGATTGCGTAGATGTGTGGTCGATTTTCCTTTTTCGATTAGAATCGTAATACTAAACCAAGGCATCCAGTAAGTAATCATAGCGTTTAGCAAATATAAATAAATAGAAAAATACTCTGCTGCATAATGGACCGGTGTTGAATTATTTATTCAAATTTGTGGTTTTTATTATTCATAAGAATAAACACGCATGTATTCATGAAATTCAAATATTCTTCTATACACGCTCCAGAGAGATTTTTCAATGGAAGGTGGCCGACAGATATTATTTCTCAATATCTTGAACTGTCATCCATTCCGAGAACTTTATCAATCTGAGGAATCTCTTTGACTCAAGTCCAAAACACACTGATGATATTCAAAATTCCAATAACAACCTTGAAACTTAAATCTCCAATGTTGATATTTCCAGATGGACTAATGAATTCCATTCCAAGATTTAGCTACATTTTTTTCTAAACCGAGTCATGTGGCTTTCTTTGTTTTATACAGTTCCATTGCCTACACGTGATTTACAATAGAAGGTAAGATACCATTATCATAATGTGATTCCAATTTATTCGTCCCACTAAATATTTTACGATGGCTAGTTTGAGGGGCCAGATATCAATATAAGATGATATCCACGTAATCCAAAGATAGAATGAAAGAGTGAAGCAGCAGTACAGGTGGATGGATATGGCCTAAGGAACCATGGACATCATAATTGATAGCTATGGCACTGTGAAAACCAATGAAGAACACAAGAATCGGTTCAGAATAAAATACTGCTGAATGCTGGAATGGGAATGAATTTAAATATCAACCTTGCTAAGTTAACTTCCAAGTTTGTTATTAAACATTTGATTTGTTGATTTCACATAATTCCCAATGACCTTGAAATTCACGGTCTGGTACAAAGAGAAACACGATTGCATCCAGGAAGACATTGTAGCTGTTGCAGAAGAACATCCGTTGAGCAGATCGGTGAAACTAAGGCACAAGGAAGTGCAGGATTACTGGATCAATCTTCATGAATACTGATATTCATTGTGTCAGGTCATTTATCCAATTCGTCCACAATTCCATACAGATCTCATCTAATCTTTACAAATTAGTCAAGCGTGTAACACCATCTTGCATGTTCCTCTGAGTAATTTCATCCATGGATTATATCAGTGGCTGTTTATAGCCGTTCGCAAAAGACCGCTATCATTGACACCATGAGATTGTTATAAGGTGGCTTGCTTCCAACGTAATTACATTCATCAGCAAATGATTCAATGCACCGAGGAATGAATTGCATTTCTGCAAGCTGGACGGCCATTCTCGATAGATCTCCCGATGGTCAAATGCATGTAACACGTTGCAAACGGCTGAAGTTTCTGCTTCAGATCATATCCCTTTCAGTCCTGCAAGCTATGATTATCTGACGCGATAAACCATCCGGGCACATTCGAAATTAATGTGGAATAGGGTATTGAAAAAGCAAATGAGATGGAATGAGCAAATTACCTGTATCTGGTGGAAAATAACCAAGATCAAAGACGGGAATGCTGATCATGAGCACATAGAGATCGACTATAGAGAATTATCAGGACGTTCATTATGCAAAAATATTAACAGTTTTGGTGTTTCAGAGAAGGCGATAAATAAGGTGATTTAATATGCCGAAAAGGATGTAGTGATAGCCAACAAATATTTCTGATTGTCAACGAAGGTTGACTCCTGATTACAGTGGTTAGATCTCTGGGATCAAGGTGCTCGAAAACAAATAATGCTGAGCATTAGATAACTCCAGGTCACATCACTGATGTTGAGTCTCTACATTTCCAAGAAACATCTCTGACATAAACCAGATTTGAGAACTCTGTAGATATTTTCATACCTTTCTAAGGAAGGCAATAACTGTCTTATAAATTTGGGTGAAATATATAAAGTTAATGCTTCGGTTGCAGTGAGTTCCTATACACAGTATTTAAGAGACACTCATATGGTCCTAAATTTTATATACTTCTAGGGCAAACAAGGAAATTTCTCTAGTGACAAGAAGTACAGTCACCGAGACAACTAGATATACCATGATATTACTTATTTTACACATGGGTATAAATTCATAGTAACGATTACAGGTTCAATCGTTGTGCCCTCTCTGTAATGAAATTTCTTCTTCAGTTAAACTATAAATGTAATGTTAGACAATCTAACATATAGTTCATGAGTGTATTTAATCATTTTATCTTCTCGTGATTAAACATTCGCATGAATTTTGTTTTACAAATATTATTAATCTGTATGGAGTTATTCATTTAAGGAATAAATAGAAGCGAAATTACATTATTTATTTTAAATTGTAGCTAAACTTGCTTTTCTTTCTGTTTTAAAGTGTGGAGTTGAAAAAAACACATATGTATGTATGTTGCCCTTTAACCATACTCTTTGAAAGAGGAAAAAGAAAAATATAAGATATATAGGTGCAAATTATGTGTCGATTGCTGTTATAATTTAAATGCAAAAAAGCTGTTGCCTCTCGTGATACGAAAAATGATTTCTGATAATAGAATTAAGATATGGGAGCCAAAGGAACGTCTACATTACAAAAGCAATTCAACAAAGACAAATAATACTGGCGATGGCATTTGACACATAGTTTAAGAAATTGATAATAGCTAGTTGAACGCAGCTGTGAAATTCCTGGAGAGAATTCCGTATTTCTCAGCTTCATGATGTTAATTATATTATCATATATCAAACAGAGGAAGTGTGTGTATGTGTGTGTGTGTGTTTGTGTGTGTCTATGGGAGTTTATATGCATGTTATGCATGTATGTAAGGATATATGTAATTATATATATATATGTGTGGTGTGTGTGTGTGTATATAAATATATATATATATATATATGTATATGTATATATATGTATATATATATATATGTATATATATATATATCTATATATATATATATATATATATATATATAATATATATATATATGTATATATATATATATATGTATATATATATATATATATATATATATATATATATATATATATATATATATATATGTATATATATATATATGTATATATGCATGTATGTATGGACATGTATGTATGTATGGACATGTACGTATGTATGTCCATGTATGTATGTATTCACGAGTTCAAGGAAATACAATCTGCCATATTAATAGCATTATAAGATATATTTGAAAATTAACTATACTACTTTGGTGAATTTATAGGTAATTTATATAATCAGCCCTGCTGGTACTAAGTTGGCACTATTAGGAAATACATCTGAAATTTCATTATAATTATCCCAAAACGCATTAGAATATTAAACGAGGAGGAATAGTTATATGTTTGTTTCCATGACAAACAACGTAGCCGTTTCCCCAATTTCGTATTAATGCATTCTCTCCTACTATTAAATCTCTTCTCTACAATATTTAATAATTCGTCAGCACCACAATACAAATGAATGAATCTGATATTAAGATTGTTATGAACTCAAAATCTCCGGTTTCCTAATAACTGAGAATGGCTTAGAAAACCGAGAGAGGTTTTGTTTGATATCCCAATGGAGACCCTCACTGAGCCTGAGTATTGAAAACTTATTGAAATTTATGCATCATACTTCCTCATAGGGGACATTCTGCCTTGCCTTGAACAGCATGACAAGTCATGGCCTAAAGTAATTTAGAAATTTTCTTATATTTTATTTACACACGTTGGCTTAATAATTAAAGTTCATATAGATTATGGTTTTAGTTAATTTTTAGGTGAACGTGCATATACATACATGCGCGCTCTCACTTACAGATGAGTATGGTGTTTAGTCGCCGAAATCTTATCTAATATACTAATTTCTATTTGCGGGTACCATCAGACTGGCTATGCTCAGAGTTGTCCTCCTACATTTTAACTCCCAAGGGTACCCAAATAAGACCACCTACTAACTACACAAGTGATATAGAAGTAGAGAGATTCGAATTTTCTAGAAGAGACATGCTTTAAGAATAGCTAAGAAACGGCCCAAACACAGAGATCTTATATCACGCCGGACACTAAACTGGAATTTATAACTCTCTTTGAGGTCAGCCCGCAGTTTCATGGTTGATTTTCCCTCTCAAAATCTGATGGTGGTCTGGAAATTTTTAGACAACTAAAATGTTTTTAGAAGTCCTTTAGCCGTCAATGATCTGAGCTACACTTGACTGCATGCTACTTTAGAACTCATGCGACCGACAGAAATGCAAATATAATGATGAAAATATTACATCGTATGGAAAACCAAAATAATGCAGGGAATTTATTTCTCAATATTTGTACTACTATATGCTCCGTAACCTCACATCAAGTTGTATTTAATAGAACTTCTCATTATCGTAACAAATTGAGAGAATCGTTAGCGCGTCAGACAAAATGCTTAACGTTGTTTCTTAAGGTGCTCTACATCCTGAGTTCAAATTCCGCAACAGATATTGACTTTGCCTTTCAACTTTGCGGGGAGGATATAGGAGGAGGTGCTAAAACGTTCCTGGCTTTAAGGGGATCACAAAAGGCCTAGCTAGAGGCCCAACCCTCCGTGTTCTTTCATAGGACATTGTAAAAGTGAAGGAACGCTGTAATAAGTATGTGAATCTGAGAGGGGGAATAAGTTGAATAAAATCATAATTAACTGATCCTCTTATATTTTCTTCTACGCAAAGCCTGGACCTTTCAGAAACCCCATGTAACGCGTACTTGGTAAGTACTGGAGTCAGTATAATCAACGAACCCTAATATTTCTGAAGATGTGTCAGAATTTGAACCCAGAATAGTAGTGACGCACTTAGTACATTTATCCTCCTAATTCGCTAACATTTTCAAGCGTAAAATATAAGCCTGTATATTGTGAAATTAACTGCATTTATATAATGTAATATAATAAATTGTATTTCTTTCCCTTATTCGTGTGAGCCATGGCTATTCAATAGGATAACATGTATATGTAAGAAGCCATATATCATTGAGACTACTATTCACACTAGGTGTGTCAAAAGATAGCAGAATATTTACAATTTAAAACGGTATAGTTCTTCAGGGTCTTTCAAACGAGTGTAAAATATCTGCAAAACTTCTCCAGGCGCACAGCATCGTTTGAGTTTTGTGTCATCATATTTATATGCATAATGTTTCAAAATCAAAATAGGTATCTACTGAAGGGAACGATTATGTTTTGTCCTATACATATATGTATGTGTGTATTCGTGTGCATGAATATGTAATGAAATTCGAGGGAAAATGAAAGATAAAATGTTGTTTCTTTTCACAGCCGTTTCGTAGTAGATATTCAGTTATATCACCGATACCAAAATGACTTTCATACATATATGTATACATATACATACACAGATATGATTTTATTGTAACATAATGAATAAGATTCCTTTTCAAAACATATTTTGGTCATTAAATATTTGTCTTAGTTAGATTAACCTTGGTTTCCTAATTTCATGCTAATTAACATCAGAAATAGTCTGAATGGTTGGAACATATAAGGTTGTAGTTTCGATTCCTCTACCGTGTCGTATTCTAGATGTCATGTTAGATTCAGCTGATAAAAAAATGCGCAGACCTGGGAGAGATCAGCTCATGAGCTCATGGCTCGAGAACTACCGCTCAATTATTTTTCTAACATGTAATATATTTGTTATAGCTCAAATGTCAGAAACGTCAATTATAGGAATGTATTGAAATGAAAATTAATAAATAGCAGTAAATAAGATAACATAAAGTAAAATAAAATAATGTAACGTAAGATATTTAATCACATCCTTGTTTACAAAAAAATGTAGTCAACTTGGAAAATCTGAAATCACTGTCACCCTATAGAAAAACTGATATGAATAAGCACACAACGAAAAAGTATTGTGTAATATTTCATTGAATCCTAAAGCTTTTTCATACATAACTTGATATAAAACAACCATGCATGTAACAAACTTATACATTTATGTAAACACATTCATATATACTTCTGTATATATACAATTGTGGAGGCGCGTGGCTTAGAGGTTAGGGTGTCAGCATTATGATAGTAAGATTGTGGTTTCGATCTCTGGACTGGGCGACGCGTTGTGTTCTTGAGCAAAACACTTCATTTCACGTTGCTCCAGTTCACTAAGCTGGCGAAAATGAGTAACGCTGTGATGGACTGGCGCCTAGTCCAGCTTGGGAACACATACACCATAGAAACCGGAAAAGCGAGCCCGTGAGCCTGGCTAGGCTTTAAAAGGGCGCATTTATTTTTTTTATTTTTATATATTCAATTATGAATTAAAAGAAGCGTAGTGTTGTGATGATTATCGAGAACAGATCTCACTGTTCGGGAGAGATCACGCATAGCACTTGTAGTCACTGACTGTCCAGTTCAATTTGTCTCTGGTTCGATTCGGGTACGTAATGGTACTAGGCCACACAAATACCTACATAACGGTATCTATCGTCCATGGATGGGACTTGAATCGAGTTGTCTCGCACCTCTGTGACTTCCAAGTGTTTTCACGTCCAGTGCTACGAGGGAGTCTTCCCCAGAATGCTGTAATGCAACGACTCGGCACGCGAGCTGTGTGTGTGTGTACGTGCGTATCTGTTTGAATATATATGTTTATATATATATATATATATGTATATATATGTATGTATATATATATATGCACATATAATGTATATATATATATATATACACATATATGTATATATATGTATATATATGTATATATACATATATATATATGTGTGAGTGTGTGTGTGTGTGTGTGTGTATGTATATATAAATAAATATATATATATATATATATATATTATATATATATATATATATATATATATATGTATACTGCTAATTATGTCAACTTCAGTGCAAATCCTAATGGCTGGGGAATGAAAAAGTTATAAGCTGGGGAAAAAATGAAATTGATCAAATATCAAAGTAGAATGTAAAAAACACAGTTCCAAGATATCAGTATTTAATATATGAAAAAAAAAATATTTACAGGAATATTAGAGAATGACTGCAACCTACTGTGTTATGATAGATTATGTCAAGATATTCTCTGAGGAAGAAATATAACGACGAACGTCTTAAGAAACCTTTAAAATATATTCTTAGAAGAATGCATGAAAAGAAAATAGAATCGTAGCACATCCCACAAGATAAAACGTACTTTGGCACCAACTTTTTAGTAATTTTACTGGATGTTTGATACTTTGAAATAACATTTATTTCATGTTCGTCAATTCGAATGATTACTGAGTGTAGTGAAGCAAATTGCAAATGAGGAATTGTTATAAAGGTGTGTACTATAGATTCATATCCCTGCAGACTATTCGAAATGAGTAATAAATAATAAATATAAACTCCTGAATGCATATGTGGATAAATTAGGTACAAGTATATCACTATATCCTTTTATTCTTTTATTGTTTTACTTCTTTCAGTCATTTCACTGCGGCCATGCTGGAACACCGCCTTTAGTGGACCAAATCGACCCCGATGATGGCACGGTTGGTGGTGGTGGTGGTGGTGGTGGTGGTGGTGATGGTGGTAGCGGTGGTGCTGGTGCTGATATTGGTCGCCTTGTTAATGATGGTAATGATAACGATGATGAAGAAGTAGAGGAGCAGAAGGAAGGGAAGAGGAGTTTAACGATAATGATGATAATGATGATGATAATAGTGATAATGATGATGATGATGATGATGATGATGATGATGATGGTGATGATGATAATTCTGATGATGATGATGATGATGATGATGATGATGATGATGATGATGATGACGACGATGATGAGAATGAGGATGATCACATGGTGGTGTCGAGAATGTCGACGAGGATAGCCTGCCGTCCTTCATGTAGCTCATTGTTTCATTGTTAATTAATTTAAATTCACTTCCTTTAGCTTTAACACCGACTCGAGTAACAGATGCAGCACGAACACTCTGTCGCACATCACAGTTCTCTTCTGTTCAGTTTATGTTGCTCAACACCACCATCAACAACAACAATTCCCATTACACAATCCTAGCAATGCCAACATGATTTCGCGTCTATTCCCTTTCCTACTGCATTTTCTTACAATCAGCGCGATTACCTCTCCGTTACTTACACAAATCTACATAATGACGCCTACTATTCTGTTGTATTTCATACAATTATTTCATTTCGATTGCTTATATGTTGTGCACATTAGGGTGTTAGTTTCGAATTTAGGATCTCATCTCGCAGCAACTCCAATGATTGCTTTTTATTTGAGGTATCTTACATACCTGTTTGAAACTGGCCATATATTAATCTAATCACAATCTTTCTTTCCTTACTGTAGGTGGACATGCATATACATGCATGCACGCTCTCACTTAGGGATGAGTATGGTTTTCTTATTTGTTTGGATCATTTGACTGCGGCCATGTTGGAGTACCATATTTAGTCGAGCAAATCGCCCCCAGGACTTATCCCTTGTAAGCCTAGGACTTATTCTATCGATCTCTTTTACCAAACTGCTAAGCTACGGGGACGTAAATACACCAACATTGGTTGTCAAGCGATGTTGGGAGGACATATATATATATGTGTATGTGTGTGTATTGAGAGAGAGAAAGCTATATATATATATATATATAGTTACATAAATAGATGCAGATATATGGCTTTAAATGCTTAGAGATCCACTGTTCCAAATGTCATCTAATTTACTTACTTCTATTTGCAGGTACCATAAAACTGGCTATGCTCAGAGTTGCCCTCAGACATTTTACCTCCCAAGGGTGCGAAAATAATTGCTCATGACAAATGTCAGTCTACAAAAATCCTTTTGTTTTTTTTAGTATCTTCAATCAGGGGTTCAACTCTGTTCATGAACAACACTAACAATTGTTTACCCTTCTTTTACCGTTTCTACGTTACAAACATTGCAACTGTGAGGTTGGAAGCATATATCTTAACGATATCAATTATTGATTAAGCGCACCATTGTCGCATCACCGCTTTTTCTGCTCCATTTAATATTCCAGCGATTTTTTTCTTATTGTTGCTGTTCCTCTTCTTGTAATTATTCGATTTTCTGCTTTCAATTTTGTATCCACTTCTTACCGACTGTCTTCGCGGTACCTAGGGCGATGAAACACACCAGATTGTTCATTTACAAAATGAAATGATGTTATGTGCGGAAACAATTATTTACATGAGTGGAAATCTTTCTCACGGCGATGATGCGCTTCTCAATATGTGTGACGTACCAATTAAGACATCTTTCATTTCCTTTTTTGATCATTTCTAGTGTTCCTAAAACCACTGGTGTTGTAACTGCTTTGAGATGCCAGATTTTTTCGGTTTCAATGAGATAAGCTTAATATATTCTGAGCTTGTCATATTCTTTTGCGAGATAATGTGATCACAAGAAATAGTCGTATCGGTCAATAAACATTTTGGTCTTTTACAACAGCATCTGGCTTCTTAGTTTTGATGGTTCAGTTACTGTGTACTGGAATCTCTCAAAGAATCGTTGCTTTTTCTTTTTCGGTTACAGTTTACTATTTATACCAGTTGTTAACAGTTTTATTTTGCAATGCCAACATTTAACTAATGACGATATTGACCAACTCTGCCTTGGTAGTTTCGGTTCAATAAGATATCAACTTGAACAGCTAGGTTGAAGTCTTCGCCCTCTGCATTTAGCACTGGAATTTGTAGCCCCTGATGGGTGTTTGCTACGGTCCTCAAATTTTCCCTACAGAGATTCCTGCTCCCCTCCAAAGGCAACATTTTTGCGCTAGTTTCTTTGCCATTAAGTATGCCTTCTTGGAACAACAGTTCCCACACTTTCCGCAGGCTAGTTATCATGCATGAAATGAGAACTTGCATTTTTGCTTCCCTTTAACACAGAATGAATCTTCTAACACCTCTCATGATTTTCAACGATATTTATCATTCCCTCGTTAGTGTTTTTCAAGATATTGGACCAGTCCAGGTGTGATGGTTCTGTAATAAACTTTAAATAAGATCAGGTCACTGACTCCTTGGAAGTTAAAGACGATATTATTACACGTCAGTTGCTTACGTATTTTTCAATTCATGTCACTGATATTTCAGCTCAACACATAGAAGTTATAAGTAACAACTCGAACTACGAACAAATTTATGGCTCACACCTTGTTGTGTGAATTTAGCTCATGTTTCAGAACTACTCGAACACTCCTGTAGCATTCCTTCTTAATCTTGTCTTTCGAACTTGCAGTGCCTTCATCTGTTCCTAAACATTTATAAGTTTCTTTCCTGCTCATATTTTTTTACATCTAACATGATTGAATTTGAGGTCTTCAATTTCCCGGTCTGATAAACTTGCTGGCTTCGTGCAAAAATTTGAACCATTCCTAAAAAAACTGATTGGTCATTTTGTGCCAAGGTCAGCAGATATGAGAGTAGAGGCTAGT
This sequence comes from Octopus sinensis, assembly GCF_006345805.1. Taxonomy (NCBI): domain Eukaryota; kingdom Metazoa; phylum Mollusca; class Cephalopoda; order Octopoda; family Octopodidae; genus Octopus; species Octopus sinensis. Next base: position 11,051,171 of record NC_043015.1, read on the forward strand.
CGTTTACATCGATTTCAGTATTTCACTCGTTGTTTCCTTTAAGGTCAATGTCGATCTCAACGGGAAATGAAGTTAGACGTAAACAGCCAGAGGAAGGCAGTTTGTGAAACATTTATTAAAAATAGTACTTATATATATATATATATATATATATAATATATATATATGTGTGTGTGTGTGTGTGTGTGCGTGTGTGTGTGTGTGTGTGTGTGTATGATAGTAGGAAATATAATTCCGAATCTTACAGGGAAAAATTCAATTTAACAATTTTAAATCAAATTTCACAATATATAATAAATGTATATAATTTAGAGACAAGCTTCTATTAAATAATTCAATAATGAAAGATGTAGTTTTTTTACTACTATTTACTATTTATTGTACTTTATTGATTTTTAGAATAAGGTTTTTATAGTATATGTTTTCTAAAAGGTGTGAATAACATCTTTCTTTATTGAATCGTTTAATAGAGGCTTTTTTCTAAATTATATATATATTTAGATATATACATATACATATATATATTCTTTTTTTACTCTCTTATTTGTTTGGATCATTTGACTGCGGCCATGCTGGAGTACCACACTTAGTCGAACAAATCGCCCCCAGGACTTATCCCTTGTAAGCCTAGTACTTATTCTATCGATCTCTTTCACCAAACTGCTAGGCTACGTGGACGTAAATACACCAACATCGGTTGTCAAGGGATGTTGGGAGGACATATATATATATATATATATATATATATATATATATGTGTGTGTGTGTGTGTGTGTGCGTGTGTGTGTGTGTGTATTGATATATATATATATATATAGTTATATATATAGATGCAGATTTATGGCTTTAAATGCTTAGAGATCCAATGTTCTATATATATATATATAACATCTCTGCTAGTGTTAGTGCAGGTTGTCATAACAAAAACTGGTGAATAATAAAATTCAAAGAAGAACCAACGAAGCGATGAATGCAAAAATAAAAAGAAAAACACATAAAAATTTAAAGACAATCAATACTTTCTATGAGAATAAAAAAACAACTTTACTTTGAAAATTATTACCGTTGATAATAACGATAATCTGCGAGATTTTTGTAGATTATTCTAAGGAAATCTCTGTGGAGTATAAATAACGCTGAACTTCTGAAGAAAACATTAACGATCTTTTCTAAAAAATGTGAAATAAAGCAAACGCAGAATCCACGAGATAGAATGTACCTTGTCACCAACTCCTGGCAATGTTATTGAATATTTGGTGCTTTCATTGGTGTTTTTCTTTGATGTTCATCAATTCAAATGAATATTGACTATAGTGGAGTAAATGGTAAATAAGCAATAGTTATACAGAGTATAATATAGATTCATGTCCTTGTAGACTAACCGAAAAGAATAATAAATAAATAAATATAACCTCGGTGTATACATTAAGTAGTTGCTTATCAATATGTATCCATTCAGTTTTTTTATGCTTATGTATATATACATATATATATTATATATATATATATATATATATATATACATGCATACAAAGACACATATGCATATATATGTACGATATATCCATATATACACACACACACACATATATACTATATAAACATATTTATATGTATATATATAAAATATACACTGTATAAACATAGACACACACACACATATATATGTATATATATATCATCATCACAATCATCATCATCATCATATGCGTGTATATAAACACACACACACATATATATATATTATATATGCATGTATGAATGTATGTATATATTTATACGTATATATCATCATAAATAATTCATACTATAATGTTCTCTTAAATAACGGGGTAACATATAAAATAGTGAAGCACACGGTGACATATGGTTATGTATACAAAATTGAATATTATCTTTATACTGTTATGCTCTGCCATAAGTAATAACAGCCGCCACAAAATTTTTACCGCATCAATACTAAGAGAGATAAAATGATAAATGTATAAAGATATATAAAGATATAGATATGCTATTATTATAACCTGGTATTAATTCCGCCTTGAACCGAAGTAAGTTGTGGAATTTCTATAGACGGAAACTGTGTTGAACACCGTATGATTTATTGTGCTTAAAATATCAACCTTGAAATACACGCTGTTTCCGCGTATTACTTTACGCGGAATTACTTAGGAATTACTTTAAGTGTTAAAGTGTCTATAGACTGATCATGTACTTCATTCATCAAGTACATTAGTGCAGAAAAACCAGTTGGGAAAACAGTTAAAAGAAATAATGTGATATGAAACCCCCAGAGGTCGGGACTAACCAGCTGAAGAAGGAGAACGTGGAAAAAAATGGAAATGCGCGGTTGTGCCGAAGCATGACCGCAGCCTTGTGCCTGAAATATTTAAAAGAATTTCTACGCACACAGACACGGGAACGCACACACGAATACACATGCACGCACACTCATATGGATACATAACAATGGTGATTAAAGTTATGTTTAATCTACGATGTGCAGCCTACTTGAGCTACAAAGACATAAACGTGATCAGCACAAAGTTTTGATTTGGCTTGGAGTGTCAGATAATTTTATTTTACACAGGCTGCATAATAATAGATTCCTTCAAACGTATATATATATATATATATATATATATATATGAACAAATGAAAAGAATGGAGTCGAACGGAGGTTTTAACAAAATTCCTTTACTTTCGACGTATGTTTCGAAGACTGCATACTCTTAATTCCGTAATGGTTTTTTTAATATACTGCCACGCTTTTTGATGGAATCCTTTTTTGTAGAGAAAGGGACTTCATCCTATATTGTTAGTAATAAACTCACTGCTTGTTACAAGGGGACCGGTAACCATTACAATATGTAGCGGCAATAGGTCAACACGTTGTTCTGAGACTGACCAAGGAATTTTTTATTTTTAGATATAAATGATGTACTTAAATGTAGTTGTGTTTTTAATTTCTGATTTTTCCATGATCACATGTGAGTATTTTATTTATGTTCCCTCGTAAGCTCTACTGAAGAAGAATATATCCTTTATAGGGATTAATTCCGAAATTGATTCAATATAGAGATAACGAAATTTAAATTTTCTAAAGGTTAGTTGCCCGCTTTCAGTTCAATTTTCCTGTAACAAGTGGATTATAAGTGGATAAAGCAGTGCATTGGCTATAGAATAACCTTCTTTAGCCCTTAATTATAAGATGTGTCTATATATATATGATCACGTGACCGACCAGACCATCAGATGTTGTTACACATCGCTGGTCACAATGCGTTCGCATTGTTTTAGCCTTCGAATGACGCCACCCCACTGGCAAAGCAAGCAGGCCAACAGAAGAAAGAGTGGTGAAAGAGTACAGCAGGGGTCACCACCCTCTGCCGGAGAATCGTGGAGCTTTTAAGGTGTTTTCGCTCAATAAACACTCACAACGCCCGGTCTGGGAATCGAAACAGCGATCCTACGACCGCGAGTCCGCTGCCCTAACCACTGGATATACAAATATGCATATATATATATATATATATATACATCGTTGCAGGAAAGACAGGAACTGTCTCCGGTTTGGTACAGTACACGTTTGTGTGAAATGTTGGACAGCGAAATCGCTTGCACAGAATGCGAATCCTGTTTCCAATGGTCCGTGCCATACCATTTTCCACCAAAATTCTAAATAGTAAATAACTTATCAGAAAATCATTCTTTATTTCATGTCATTATATCAACTAGTTCTTGCCAAAACTATATATGGAAACATATATATATACATATACATATATATATATATATATATGTGTGTATGTGTGTATGTGTGTGTGTGTTTAAGTGTGTGTGTGTGTGTGTGTGTGTTTGTGTGTACACTCATAGGCACATATACATACACATCACAGGAACGTGTGATAATTGCAAAAACTATGGCATTACGATATGTCAGAGATTGTTATATACATTCATCAATTATTATCTCACACGGAACTTTCTAGAACAACGGCTTATGAGACACATTCAACTTGAATAAAAGCTGAGAAAAGTATCGAAAATATTGTTCAGTAATCACATTTGATCTGCCGAGATCTGTCTGGCGTTTTTCCTCATTTCATTTTGAATATGATATTTGTATGGCGTTTCAAATCCTTATTATATACTACTATCACCATTACTACTAACACCACCACCACTACTACTGGTATTACTCATGATATTATTATTATTGATGATAATAATAATCATCTCTGCTAAAGGCATAACGCCTGAAACTTTGGAGAAAGGAACTAGTCGATTACATCGACCCCGATGTTTCAGAGGTACTTAATTTATTGACTTCGAAAGGATGAAAATCGAAGTCGACCTCGGCGGAATTTGAACTCAAAACGTATCGACGGGAAAAATTCCGCTAAACATTTCTCCTAGCGTGCCAAGGCTTCTGAAAGCTTGCCCCTGACATTTCACTTTTGGAATACATTTATGCATAAATACTGATACATATATGTATATGCATCAATGAATGTATGAAACGAAGTCCTTAGACTTGTTTTCTAGGGCGCCAACAATTGATAGCTCATGATTGCTTTCTCAGTAAGAGCTAACGGTAATCTCCATGAGGTAGTGTGTTGAATGACATCACTCTGTTTACTTTGCAAGTTGTGAAATTTGTGCTTTTGTGCAGACGTGGATGCTGCAGTCTGGGACTTTTTCCACAGACAAAGACTTGGAAGAAAGAACCAACAGGATATTTTGCGTAAAGCCTGAAAACTCTACT
>NC_043015.1:11060938-11085938 GCF_006345805.1 Octopus sinensis
TGCTTGCGTGCGCTTCTAGAGCACCAGTTGTTATGCATCATGAAAATTATTTTGTTTCATTATTGAGTACATACCTCCTTTTCGCACCGCATATTTCATTAAATATTAATACTGTTAATATTGCAAATGATAAGCGATTTTTAATGCTATAGATGTTTGAAATATATACGCTGTAATTAAATATGCCTTCATGGAAAAATTTGCTTAACATTATCTATAACTTTTGTATCATAATGTATAAGAATTATTATAATATGGGTACACTTATTAATGTATTTATGTGTATCTAAACATGTATTTTGAAATATAAATTTCAATAATAAACAATTAGTGATTAAAAAGAGACATGATAGAGTTAATAAAATAAAGAAAATGTAATTTCGTTACAGATGCATAGTCACTCTTGTCAGTTTATAATTGAAAGTAGGCTGAATGAAAAGATAAATAAAAAAAATGGGATAAAACATGTGGAATTTTCCATTTACATATAAATATTTCATTGGGATTTGATTTAATCGTATTATATATTACCGATTTTTTCTTTCTATTAGCTTAGACAAATTTTCATAAAATTAAATCTATCTCTTCTTCCCCTACAAAATGTAAACAAAATTTGTTATAATAATGATTAAACAAATTCAATTTGCGGTTTCGTTTCATTTAAGTGCGTTTTTTTTTATTGTAATTTTTTTTCTTACTTTTTTTTTCTTTTTGTTGCTAGATGGGTGGAGATTAAACACTAGAAGGATTATGTAAATGATTGGCTGCTAAGAAAAATCGTTATAAATAAGAATAGTCTAGACTTAACAAATTTTCAATTTTCAATTAAGAGAATACTTATTTGATATAATAGTAGTTTCGTTTGATATAACTTTCCCTGTAATATTGCTCATAAAATTCTTTGCTTTATCTTCCAATTTTTACATTATTACAAAATACTGCATGGGCTAAGGTGTTTCACACGAATTAATTTTTGAAGTAATAAGGTTTCCAAATGTTTGCATTTATTTTTTATTGATTTTCTTGCCAAGAGAACAATACGTAATTAAGAAAGAATGGGCTTCATACACAGGCTGCGATTATTCCTAAGATACGCTTTGATTTTTCCTTAGATACACTTTGATTATTTCTTGCATGCACTCTTAAATATGTTATTGATCGTAGCTATGTATTACTTTAGTCATATTTTAACCACAATAGGTTGCTTTTATTAAAATATGAAACTTGATGGCAGTTAACAAATTATAGTTTTATTTAGATTCAGCAACAATACCTCTGCAATCATTGCTGTTATGTTAAGCTGTCATATGACCAAACTTGGCCAAATGCGTTTTTATCGATATTTGTTTTTGCTTACAATAGTCGTTTCTTTTGGTCAAAATACCCTATCCACACCTACTTCAGATGTCAAGATATCAAACATTGTCAAAATGTAATACAACGGTTTTACTATGGGATGGTGACATTACTTTTTCGTTTTCTGAAAAAGCAACGTTTTGGACCTACGACAGTTTTCCATAACAGCAACATATATAATTGCTAATTAACCCCACTCAGACAGATGAAATTAACTAAACACCGGACTGAAAATATGTATGAAAGTTTCATCACTTTCTATTCGACATTATTCTGAGTTGAGCATAGCGAGAATAATTAATTTCTGAATTAGAAACTTGCACTAAAAATACTAGAACACTTCTTTAAAGGAAACTACAAGCAGGCTCGCATTAATTCTTTTCTACTCGTGGAACAAGACCCGAAATTTTGGGCGAAGGGAACAGTCGATTAGATCAACCCTAGTACGCAGCTGGTACTTATTTAATCAACCCCGAAAGAATGAAAGGCAAAGTCGACTCAGCGGAATTTGAACTCAGATCATAAAGACAGAAGAAATACATATTTCTTTACTACCCACAAGGAGCTAAATACAGAGGGGATAAACAAGGACAGACAAACAGATTAAGTCGATTATATTGACCCCAGTGCGTAAATGGTACTTATTTAATCGACCCCGAAAGAATGAAAGGCAATGCAGACTTCGGCATAATTTGAACTCAGAACGTAGCAGCAGACGAAATACCGCTAAGCATTTCACCCGGCGTGCTAACGTTTCTTATTTCTTTACTGCCCACAGGGGTATGAACATAGAGGGAACAAACAAGGACAGGCAAAAGTATTAAGTTGATTACATCGACCCAGTGCGTAACTGGTACTTAATTTATCGACCCCCAAAAGATGAAAGGCAATGGCGACCTCGGCCGAATTTGAACTAAGAACGTAACGGCAAAAGGAATACCTATTTCTTTACTACCCACAAGGGGCTAAACACAGAGGGGACAACGTAGTGGCAGAAGAAATGCCGCTTAGCATTTCGCCCGGCGTGCCAACGTTTCTGCCAGCTCGCCGCCTTAGGCTCGCATTAATTCTGCGATGTCTATGATATAGCTTTATTTTCGAAACGCAATGTTTTTGAGAAAAAACGTCTAAACTATAGAGGGGAAGAGTGCCACCGTAGGTTTGCCACTCTGAAGATGGGTAAAATTTATATTTTGTTCTCTAGTGTCAGATTAGTCGCCACTGTTGAACATTTTATATGTCATATTAATTAAAGTTACTGTTTGGGATCTGAACGTGTGTGTGTGTGTGTGTGTGCGGTAAGAAGTTTGCTTTCCAACCACATGGTTCCGGGTTCGGTCTCACTGCGTGGCACCTTGAGCAAGTGTCTTCAACTATAGCCTCGGGCCGACCAAAGACTTGTGAACGGATTTGGTAGACAAATGCTGAAAGAAGCCTGTCGTATATATATATATATATATATATGGGTGTATGCCTGTATATATGTATGTATGTATGTATGAATCTGTGCTTGTTCGCCATCGCTTGAAAACCACCGTCGCTTGACAACCGCTGTTGGCGTGTTTACGTGACTGAAACAAGTTAAATAAATAAAAGTAAAAGAAATATATATAAACCTATGTGTGTGAGTGTGTAAGTGTGTGCGTGAGTGTATTTGTATGTATATTTGTTATGTTTATATAGTACACACAAGAAATCTGAAGGGATTTAATTGTTCTATATAAAAGTGACAGATGTTGGTTGATTTTCCTGTTACTTTCTGGCAGTTACGATATTTTTCTTTAGCATGCCAGCTTTGCTTCGTTTCCAAGGCTTCTAAAGTATTTAACCTTCCGCCCGTTTGTGTTACACATGATTGGTTTTCGTTATGCATTCAAGCTTCCCCAGAATAAATAGGTACACGATTTCGGTTGAAATAAAATAATTTATATTATTTACTCTAAACCGAAGCAAGGATCTATAACCTCACTACCTCCTCCTGGTCAAACCGAAATACTGAGTGATTATAAAATGAGAGACGGTATATGGATTGTTATTTTATTTGAAGCTCCTATGACGTCACACAACCTAGCCCACGCCAACAACGTAGATATTTTCTCCACAATTAAACCTCCGAAAGTATATCACTCTATTCAAATTCGTAAAATTAATGAATATCCGTAAAGCCGTGAGGCGAAGGAAATTTTTCGATGTCTTTGCTTTTCTTTATCAACCCAGAAGTAATTGATATTAAATTGTGTTCAAACCCATATATTATAATTATGACATAAAGACCGAAGTCGCTCTCTCTCTCTCTCTCATCGATTCGACAAAAAAAAGGTTTTATCAAGAAACTGCTGGACAGTGTCCAAAGTGCAAACATTAATCGTGTTGATACCATAGACGAGTATGAAATCTGAATCAACCCTGTGTCTTTGGAAGACGACCCTCACCTTGGGGATGCGGTGTGCAGGGGCAATATTGCTTACATCCACTAGCTGCCTCTCCTAACTGTCGATACTCGATTAATATATAAAATATAATAGCGTTGGTGATGGTGTTTTGGTGGATTATACAAAACCTATTCTACTCTCTCCTTTTTTACACTTCTGTTAGAATGGTGCGTAAAGGTCTATGAACTGAGTAGTTATTAGGATACAGGATTTGTTTGCGTTCAGATCTTAGCCATCCAAACAATTATATTCAACAGTAAGTGCACATATACGTTATCTTTCATCGATGAGGAGACACTCCAGGGACCAGAAGACATGGTAGTGACCGTCATTTATTATTAGCATATATTTCATAAACAATGAGCCATAAAATGTCCTATTTCAGAGCGTGAATCCACAGTTCAGCAACTATGATTCTGGCGTGTATTTTCTCTCTTTGTTTAACAAAATCTTTTCCGGAATCAATTTTCTTTAAATTTTTTCAAGATTTTAAAAATCTACAAAACTTGTTGTGGGGAAAATAATTCCGTAACATAGGCAGAATTACAATATAAATTAAATGACAATTACTGTAACGGTGGAAAACAAAGACGAGATTTAGGTATAACCTATACAGAAATTTTCAATTACTAATGGGTGTAACAAACCAAAATAAGAGAAAGCTAACGGTAGTGCTATGACTTGCAATGGCTTGATTAAAAATCCATTTGCAGTTGCAACATAGCAGCATATGAATAATAATATCAATCCCCGCCGCAAGAAAATCACTGCCTAATCCTCTTTCTTTAACTAAAGAAAACTAGCGTTTTGAATGAGATTATTAGGCATTCTGTTTTAGGGAGAGTTGCACCATATAGTCATAGCTGAAAATATAGGGCAATAGCAAGCAAGAGATGACATTTCAAACCGAAATACTGAGTGATTATAACATGAGAGACAGTATATATATTGTTATCTTATTTGAATCACCCATGATGTCGCACAACTTGTCACACGCCAACAACAGCTTTTTTTTCTTCTTTTTCTGAAAAACTAAGCCTCCGAAAGTATATTTCTCTATTCAAATTTCTAAAATTAATGAATTTCCGTAAAGCCGCGAGGCATAAATACCTGTAAGCACGAACACACACACACACACATCCACACACACACACATATATATATATATATATACATGTGTGTGTATCTCTCTCTCTCTCTCTACACACACACATACATACATACATACATACATATATATATATATATATATATATATATATATATATATAATATATATATATATATATATACATATGTGTGTGGAAGTATTTCTGTAAGCGTATGAAAGGAGAATGATAGGAAATGTCTGTATGTAAATGCATGCATATAAGTGATGATATAATAAATGAAGTACTCGAAACTTCTCATTATGTAAAAATATTTTTTACTCACACACACACACACACACGAGAGAGAGATAAAGAGAGAGAGAGAGAGAGAGAGAGAGAGACGATAAATAGATATATAGAGAGAGACACACAGAGAGAACATATATATCTTTATGCTTATGAACATCACTTTTTTCGTATCATTTTGCTAATACGGTGTATTACAAAATATATCATGACACAAAACTTAATAGAAAAATGTAAATTAAAAAATATTACTATATAGCATTCCTAAAAAAAACCCAAAAGAAACATGATTACAATACCATGGAGCATTCTTTTTTGTATAATACAGTGGACTGATGCAACACATGACATAAAGTATGGAAATAAACTATTTTTAATAGAGTGAAGGACAGTTTACTCGTAAGAAAGTCATTTATTTGATCCCTCATCGCCTACTTCTGAATACAATAATTAAGCGAGCGCCACACTCAACTTTAATAATCTGTCACAGCGATAATACATTTTAAACATACTAATCAAAGGTATGTAAAGGTACATAAAGGGCGGGTGAGAAAACAGGAGCAGAAAATCTTTGAAAGCACACATTGAACCACATCATATATATAACTTATTTGGATGAAGAATGTTTTCTCTTGATCGCTCTACCTCTCTTGCTCTCCCTCTCTTCATATATGTGTGTGGGCTAGTGCTTATATGTGCAACTACACATATATTTGTACATGGATTCATATGTATGTGTGTTTTATATATATATATATATATATATATATATATATATATATATTATATATATATATATATATATATATTTATATATAATATTTGATATATACATATATATACACAAGAGGACTACGTGACTGCCTATATAGCTAAGAAATAGAAGTCAAAGAATACTTCTGTACCACTTAATAGTCACAAATCTATTACACACATGACAGGAAAAATTATCTGTGAACAATAATAGTGCCTTGCCTCTACTGGGTCAGAACAAGTAAATGATGGTCAAACCTGTACTGGTTCGAAATTTAACGCCAAATAGGTGCCCGATTTCTCATCAGCCAAAGTCCGCCAGTTAAATTACTACAAACATTCTCCCCCACCATGTCGGCAAAAGTTCGTTTGAAGTGACCAAGCATTATAGGAACAAACGAAATTTGTATATATTTATAAATCTGAAGATGCTAGGAAAACTTACCCCTTATATTTCTGACCAAGTATCATCATAACATATAAGAGCTAATCAGCATATCCACATTTATATGGAGGGGTGAATTCGTACTTCCCTCCAATTTTCTACCATGTGCGTCACAAAATAGTACTGCCGAAAAAAGTTTTATCGTCGGGGAGTGAAATAATCATTGTGAGTTACAAATGTTGTTGTCTGTGGAGAACTTTTGCTGACATGGTGGGGGAGAACAATTAATTTAGCTGGCGTACTTTGGCTGTTGAGAAATCGTGCACCTATTTGGCACTAAATTTTGAAATCGGTACCAGGTTGACCAGCATTTACTTGTTCTGACCCAGAAGACGTAAGATATTATTATTGTTCACTGATATTTTTTTCCTATTATGACTGTAATAGATTTGTGATTATTCAGTGGTACATAATTATTTTATATACTTCTATTTTTTAGCGATATAGATACTCATATATGTATATGTATGTGCATATCTAATATTGTATGTATATATTTTATTAATTTGCCTATACGACTGATGATTAGCTTATCACTGGGGATGGTATATTAATACTATCCCTATATATAGATGTGGCAACATTTGAAATTTTGTCTAGGTCTATGCAGCTGATGAGGACACATCACATCTACGTTGTCAAACGTATTTCAAGAGTCTGAAACCGGTCCTGCATTATCTGTTTCTAGGTTTTTCATTTTTCAGATGTTCTTCCTAGAGGTAAGACAAATATTTTTCATGTTTTTTGCACGCACACGTCTTTGCTAGTATATACGCAGTGAAGCTATACAATAGCGTCGTATTTATTACGATCGCTATTTTCCAGTAAATATCGGTACTTTGTTGTACCATTTATTTACTTATATATATATATATATATATATATATATATATATTATATATATATGTACTCATAAAAAAGACATACGCGCACACACACGCGCACACTGACGTAACATAATCATATATATATATATATATACGTGTGAGTGTGATTTTACTTGTGTGCGTGTAAGTGTGACTATGTGTGATTTTCCATGAGTTTATATATAGTGCGAATATGTACATATTAAGCTATATTCTGGAGTAACCGTCTAGTGTTTGAGCCGTTAATTTAATGACTTTGATTTACAAGATTTACTAGAGATGTGACGTAGAAGTAATCGCTTACCACAAATCCTATGGATATATGTCTTAGCAAAACTTAGTATGCAAAATATAGGCTGCATCATCATCACTAATTTGTATCGTACAAATATTAGCCAAAATTATGAATACGAGTGGTATCATTTAGTGACTTCAAATACAATTCCGAAAGGGTCCCACTTGATCCGATCAAAGGAACAGCCTGCTACAGAAATTCGACTTGCAAGTTGCTGAGCACTACACAGATACGGTATGAAAGTGGCGAGCTGGCAGAAACGTTAGCACGTCTGGCTAGCAGTATTTCGTCTGCCGCTACGTACTGAGTTCAAATTCCGCCGAGGACGGCTTTACTTTTCATCTTTTTGAGGTCGATTAATTAAGTACCATTTACGCACAAGGGTCGATGTAATCGACTTAATCCGTTTGACTGTCCTTGTTTGTCCTCTCTGTGTGTAGCCCCTTCTGGGCAATAAAGAAATAAGATACGGGTACTCTTCACGTAGTTCCCACAGAGATGCAGCATGACACAGAATTTCACTAGGTTGTCCATTGAACTACGTGTACATCTCACTTTTGCTAGCTGAGTGAGGCGGAACAACGTGAAATAAATTATCTTGCACAGACGCCCTGCTGTTTTTGAACTCACGACATTTCAATCGTGAGCTGAACACCGCCATTCAATGAGCGTTCACAATTCCTAAATGGTAGTATAATATAGGGTAGTCGATGACAGATGAACTTGAAGTGGCATCGTCCAGTCCATTTGTATGTTACTGTCCATCTCTCTCTCTCTCTCTCTCTCTATATATATATATATATATATATACATATATATATATATATATATGTATATGCATGTATGTACGTATGTGTATATATATATATATATATATATATATATATATACACTATATATATATAGGAGGAATTCATAAAACAAACCCAGAAAATGAAGATAAGTGGTGTTGACAAACATATGTATTAGATTAACACTCGGGAAGTGAACAAGTCTTTAACGTTTCGAGCCTACGCTCTTCCACAGAAAGAAACACGGAGAGAAAATAAAAATGTGTAGTGGCTAGCGATCTATCATGGCGAATGCCGGCTAGACGGTTCACACATGAGTTAGGAAGAAGGGGAGATAATAAAGTAGTGGCGATCCCATAAGGAAGATATGTATGTGTATATATATATATATATATATATATATATATATACACCCACACACACACAAGATTTAAGGAATGGAGTAGACGAGAACAGCGTTGCATATATTTCATACCGAGCGGAACCTAGGAAATGGTAAATATCCAAGCGAGGTGTATACCACAGGCTACTCTTCAGGCCAAATACATCTTGATTAAATGAAAGTTTTCATTGTTGCAAAGAGGTGCGTTTTAACACATGGAGGTTTTAATCAGAATGTGCAGAGAGCACTTTAGATAATGCCCTGTTACGGATTATGTTTAGTGTACCTATCCACGTCGACTAGAGTGACACCTTCTTGAAGATTTCATGCTTTATGGTAACAGAGACCATCACTTCACCCCTGTATAATGCTTGGCCTCCTAGTAATGGCAGCCCTAGTTTCTGAAATTCTTTGTAAATGTTCGACGAATACTAATACTTCTGTTTCTGGTAATTTCTTATAAAGCGTTGTTCTTGAACTTAGATGAGTTTGTATACAATGAAGAGATGTGGAACCTCAAAGTTTCCTATTGACAATTCATCTGACAGAATATATATTAATAAACAATATATTAGATTAAATTGTTGGCAACAATATTCTCTTTCCCTCATTCTAAGGGTCATCCCTGAAACGCCAGATTCCCCTTCTACTGGCTTCATGTAAACTTATACACACTCATGAACTGCTAATGGAACACTTTCTGCTTTTGTAAATCCCGTATTTCCTTGCCTGTAATATATTTCAGCCCTTTCATCTCAGAACTTCAGAGCTATTGCATTTTCAGCATTGCCTTTTGGTTTGCTTTAGCAACTAACATCCAAACATCCAATTGAACCTTAACCCTAGACCTAACTCTAACTCTGACCTTATTCACATTGAAACGTCCCTACAGAACACACATGAAGAGAGAATAGCAATGTTATTATGAACAAGGCAGCACTCATAGAATAGTTTAAATGAATGGAAAACAAGTAAAATATCGTACCTTTTGATGGAAGCTTACGCAAAGACTTGGAAAATGTTAAAACGTTTGAAGTTGATTCGTTTAAAATATCATCTACAATATATCGCTGGAGAAGCTCCAGATCAATAAAATATATAAAAAAAATATATCAACCATATTTGTGTTTTTCATTCTATCCCAATATCTCCACAGCTGATGTTTGAAGTAATAATCCAAATGTTTGTATCCTGAAAGTCAATATTATGATGTACGGTATAATTTGATAAAAAATATCAGAATGTATTTATTCACCGGGTGTTTTGCAAATCGTAAATCTTGATACAACGATATTTTATTTTCAATTTTAAGTTAGTTTTACACGCTCTTACGCTTCAAATATTTCAAGATATGTTTCTTTCTTGCTAGATTTAATGTCAATGTGATTTTCTATTTTTTTCTCTTTTACGAATCTTTTACTATTTGAATAGTAAAATCATTCAGCCATTCTAAATCCAATGATACATTATCGAGATGTTTACAGTAATATGTTTTGGGTATAGGGCAATTCGTGTATATAGAATATAGAATATTTCTGCATTATTTACGTTTACATTTGTGTTAGATGTAATATAGCATTTAGCTTTAGTTCCTGCAATAAGACCACATTACAAAATAATGTGTAGATGTGGAGGGATATATTTTAATTTACCATGAGTTTTCAATATCTAAAGCACGTTTGATATTTCAGATGTGGCTTCCATGAATAAAGATATGTAATATGACATATTATTATTATTATTATTATTAGTATTATTATTATTATTATTATTATTATTATTATTATTGTTATTATTATTATTATTATTATTATTATTATTATTGGGTTCTTTATGCATATTTTGAAGCTGAATGTAGTTATATATTGTATAACGTTACACATAATTTCAAAATATATTTATGAATTCAAGATTCAATTATACATTTTTCGTATGTATGTATGTATGTGTGTGTATGTATGTATGTATGTATAAATATATATATATATATATATATATATATATATATATTACATATGTGATTGTACATCTTTATGCATATGTGCAAACATTCATACATTCATACACACATGTATTTACATATATATAAAAAACATACATGCACACACGTATTAATGTGCATGTCTCTCCTATTCTTTAATTATTATAAATCTTCCACTGGGGAGGGAGCCGGTTTCAAACAAAGATACAAGGCTCCATCTTTGTGATGCAGTTAACACAAAAAAATTCACATTTGGAACTTTTGAGAAACGTTTTACATATTTTTACTGCTCCACTCTGAGAATGGACTTGTAGTGTATGAATTAGCCAGTCAATTTCTCTTTCTCGAAGTCCCAGTTTATCCAGATTCTCCTTTAAGCATTTACTAACAAAACCTAGAGCTCCAATTATTATTGGTATGAATATAAATTCATAGTCTGGATATAGAAGTAGGAGGATATAGAAGCAGTTGTCCATAGATGTTCTCTTTTTCTCTAATTTTCAAAGTGACATTTCTATCTGCAGGACAGCTGACCTCTATGATGGCACATACGTTTGCCCCTCTGTTCCTAACAATATCTAGCCTGTTATGTTTACATTTGATAGCTGTTTTGAAGGCAATATTTCACCAGTATTCCTTGAGTTGGTATTTATGAATGTATTCCATAACAGGGATTTTCTAATTTTATTTCAGGACAGTCTTCTTTGTGTGGATGGCATTGTAAAGCGTATCGTTTAGGGAGGTAGTAAAGTAAGGACATTTTAGGACAGCTATTAATCATATGTGTGATATCTTACACAGAAACATGAAATAGTCTGCACATGCGATTGCAAGAGCGTCACTATCTCTCTTGTTCACCAGGTATTTTGTGGCAATCTCTTGTACCTGGATTGCAAAAACATAGCCCTTCAAAGTGTGATGTAATGTAGTGATCTAGTGTCCACGATAGGCTGCATTTCGTGTCAATTCTACTGTCATCTCCAAGCTTCCGAGCAACATGCCCATGCATAATCTTTTTTTCTATGCTAACGGGCTTTCCATTGAGGTCTTCTCTGACGTAAGAGAGCCCAGCTGTTTTGGGGCTGTATAGGAAATCATCAAGAAGAGAATGCCTCTTGAGGAGCTCACTGCCAACTCCTACAATGTTGCTCACTTCACTTTTCAGCACTGCATGTTTTTATTTATTTTTACTGCTATTGTTTAGCAGGTGTTACCATACGTCATTCGAAGGTTGTCTGCACATATCTCAGGCCTCTACCAACTTCATTTCTTCTTAGGCAGACCCTTTCAACATCACTGTTTCTGTGGAAGTTCCCAGTTGTCAGGATTTTGCGTGTTTTGATATGTATGGAATTAATTTCCTGTACAGACCAATCAAGCACCCCAAATGTTGGGATCAGCACTGGTACTGCAAACGCATTGTGGGATATTGTTCTGTTGTAAGAGGGATCTCCCGACTTCCATATTTTTCTAAGTCTTGTATAATGTTCTCGGGTCACTCTGTCTTTATTCACAGTGCCTCCCTATGATACATCCTTGCCTATGCCTAGGTATTAGTAGCATTCTTTGTGTGGAATGGGTGAAATAGAGAGACCGTTGATGCTCAGGGTTGGCGTTTGGGGGACTAACTTTCTTTGTTCTATAACCAGAAATGAACATTTCTTTTGGCCAAATTCCATGCCTATTTCAGCTGAAAATTTTATTAATTCCAGTTGTTTCTTGGAATTGTTAACACTTATAATATAAATCTTCAACTCGTCTACAAAGAAATTATGAGTTACATTGATATTTCTAGCAGTTCATGATCCTTATGTATGTATGCATGTATCTATGTATGTATACTTAGTGCGTCTGGACGAAGAGGCATGCCGCAAGACCTCCTTTTTGATTCATTCCTGTAACTTAAACCAGTATTTCATTTCTTGTTCATGGTTGTCTTACAGTTGTCTACTTTCAAATATTCTATTTGAACCTTTGTATGAGGACAGGTTTGAAAAAAAGATGAGAGATAACCTACTATGTGAGAAGGAATGGCTGAACGTAGAGGCTAGTGCAAGATTAGCAGTTTTGAGACAGAAATAGAGTTGAAATAAAGGATATGTGAATGGGTCTGCAATGAATAGACCCAGTACGCTCGAAGTGGAAGGGGCAATTTCTTTAACTGAAAAATAGCAGAGATGAGACATGTCTCTCGGAGTATATCTGTGAGTAATTTAGGTTAAACGCAGTGTGGTTGTAGTTTACGATGTTTGTGCAATATTAGTATGTTGAAAATGCATGACTTAGAGTTTAAGGAGTTCAGTTGATGATCACATCAAGGGATCAGTTCCTGGACTGCGCTCAGTGTTATGTCATTGTGCAAGGTACTTAAATTTACGTTGCTACCTTCTATTCGAGCAAAAAATATATAGCTGATCAGTGCCGATGCGGCTCTACTTCCCAGCTGTAATATCATGAACGTGTTGCTGAATTAAGGACTAGAGGAGTCAAGATGGTATCTATGTCTTCTAGTTTCTTAAAATTCAATTAAACTGAAAACAAGTATGGAACGTATTATTAAACCATACTCGTTCGCAGGTGGAAAATGAACTAGATCTGATCTAAAAGCTTTTGGTAAAACATGATCAAGAGCAAAAACGTTTTAGTGCCAAAGATGGTATTAGATAAATCGCCCTAATGGAAATAAGATACACGTATGTTTTACATCACGTCTTATAATCGTCCAGGTGCACCAGATAGGAGCGCTGGTTTCAGGTAGATCACACGTGTGCTTTGTAGATTAGTAACTGTTATTGGCTGAAAGACTTTGGAGAGAAAGGTCTGTTGTTGTGATGCGGTGTTGTCTAAGTGTATGCTATTTCCGATAGGAATCCACTAAACTTCAGATGCAGCAATTGGGGCTCTTGTGCGGTTTCTAGATAAGTGCTCATCATCATTTAGGTAGTTGTTTACAAAGATACTTTCTTACAAACATGGTATAGCGTCACTATTTCCAAGAAAGAGAACCTCCCTGATTGCATCAACTTTCATTTTATCACATTATGAAGTCTGTAGGGTAATGGACGTAGATACAAAGACACACACGCACACATACACGTATGTACATAGATGCACACATGTACACATCTACGCACGCATAAACATACGTTTATAGATCATGGTTCTATAGCTACTAACATTATGTAATGCAATATATGTCTCGTGTTTAGGGACTCTGTTCACCAGATCCCCTCATCTCCTCTAAACTAGCATACAGTTTGAGAAGTTGTGTCGATTTCCAAGCAAGATTTAAAATAAAACATGTAAAATAGCGGATACTCCATCACCGCGACACACCGTCTAAACGCTCCAAGAGTGGGGACAACCTTCACATACTATTTCTTCAAAGCGTGGATTATGTTGCGATGAAATTCAGACATCATGCATATAGGATCAATACTCAACATATGAAATGAATTTCGTTTCCGTTTTCACTTTTTTCTCCGTAAATTGTCTATAAATATACAAAAGAAAGAAACCTTCATCAATCTGAAGATGTAGATATATTATTTAGTGCTTTTAAATATGATAGAAATATGAGGGGAGAAGTTAAAGTGAACATCTTATAGGAACCATAGTTTTCATAGACGTATCGTGAAGTCATTCATATGTTGCACACTAAGTTGTAGCAGAATATATAAAATAATAGGATTGTCACCGAAGCCCCTCAATCTTAATCACTCAAAATTCTGCTCTAACATCTGTCCACATGAATGAATTCTATTAACACAAAATTCGCAACACAGTAAAGTACAATTCAACAGGACGATTATGATTTCTAAATTGTGTTTCATTCTCATACTCGATAGATAACTATTGCGTGTAATTCTAGTTGAAAGTTAGATCTTACATGTGCAAATATAAGCGGCATTCTCGAATATAGCCCACGCAAAACGTAAGTCTAAAATATGATCTTAAAGGATTTCAATCTTAATAACACAAGCGGAATTTATCGCATAGCACTGATATATGGAAATTATTACTTACAGTTGTAAATGTTCAAGAATTAAGAGAAGCCTTTGAAAAAACATATCAATGTCAACGCAATTCTAAGTATTTGGAAACACTTAAGAATTCCAAACTAAACAATGATGTTTAATTGGTTGAGATGAATGCGTTGTAAGTGGAGATCTGAAACAAACGAGATGACAGCATGACAGTAATAATGGAATGTAGATTTGCCAATAGGAGAGTGAAAAATAATAATTAGCGCAGTAAAATATATATGGATTCTTAATGCTAAAAATATAAAGACGTGTTAAGCAAATATCCAAGTGCGTATTTCCTGTAGGTTATAAATGAGCAAAGACCTAAAAAATGTCAATTTATCAAGTTAAATATGGCAACCGACCAACCAAATCAAATGGACTTGGAATGAATCCTAGCTGACAGTAATATAATGATTCTATAACAAAACCTATTCATATTGATATCAATATGGTCCAAGAATAACTTCAAAAGTTACACTGTTATGACAAATATATATGAAATGAAACCGAACTGATAAAGTAAGGATGTGAATATATTATGAAGATGCTATAGGAATATTGTAACCAGATATCAGCTGAGGGGATGAAAGCAATGCAAAAACAACCTTAGAGTTAAACTAATGAACTAACAATTATTAGTGAACCGCAAACTAGTTTACAAAATGGGAAGGAAAAATATACGAGCAGATTCTTAATAGTTTGAAAGAAAAATACTTGGATTAGCATTTAAATATTTACCACAGATTTATAAGCTATTAACATCATATTCCATATAATTACGTGCAGTTTGTGGTGTGTGGTGGTGCAGCTTATAGGGATAAAATATAATAGCACCCTAACGGGTGTGAATAGGGTTAGCTATGCTTATTTGGCGTCGACTGTTGGAAGGTGATTTATATATCATCAGGCGGTCCTTTGGCACTTCGAAAATTATTTTTATTTAGATTTACAACAGGGACTTATTGTCGCCTTCTAAATGAGGGCTCATCCCTATTCACATCTGTCAAAGTTCGTAAATTATTTTCATCACCTCGAACGAATTAGAATCTCTGTTCACACAGTGGCTCGGGCCTAGATAAGGTCATGAAAGAAATTACTGTTACCTCTTTTTCTCTCGAAAACTGTAAATTTAACGATGGTTTAAACGTTAAACTAAAGTTAGTATCAGCGATGCGATTCCTCTCCATCGTCAACATTGAGAAGAATAGCTTACAAAATATTTCAAAATATTCAGTCTAATGACTATATACTTTCAACGAACTGAAACGTTTGATGTTTCTGTAATTTAACAGAATAGAGTGTTGTCTGATTTGCTTTAAAACTTATTGAAACTGTGGCACGTCGAGAAGACAAGTCTGTGTGAAATATGTCTCACTAACCGTTGTACTATTTAATGTTCAGGTCAGTGTTATTTCCTAAATATGAATAACATCGTTTTGTTAGTATTTATTTACAGTTTATACAAACTATTTGTATGCGTTATAATCGAGATGAAAGAGATTACCATGCTCAAGTTTTAAACGAATTTCAAATTACAATTGCTTGATTCCGACATTCACAAATTAATATGATATTTCTTCGTTTACCTACGATCATGTTTATAACTCCTAATTCTATCCTGGATATCGAATGTATTTCGTTGTTGACAAGTAGGTCCAGATGTCGGTGTAGCCTTAAGAATCTTATTATACCTGTTTACAAGTATGTATGAGTCATGGTGTTAAAAGTTTTCCTTTGTTCTTGTTATAGGATATGCCAGCTGATTAAAACCTGATCTTTAATTTAAAATGTCCTATCAGAAAAGCGACTCCCACTACAATCATTTTTTCAGACACAGCTTACCTACAAATATATCATAAATGTATCCTTCCTGTTCTGGAATATTATAGGACGTGATGTAAAGCATACGTGTATCTTATTTCCATTAGGGTGATTGATCTAAGATCTAATACCATCTTTGGCACTGGAACGTTTTTGCTCTTGATCATGTTTTACCAAAAGCTTTTAGATCAGCTCTAGTTAAACAAAATATGTATTCAATAAGGGACAAACCATAATCAGTATGTAATTTGCCCTTCCGGTATTGTTTAACAGAACTGCATTTTAGAATGTTTGATTTCATTTTTTTTATTTTTGAGGAAATAAAGGATGAGTGGAAAGATATATCGCAACCATATTATGTATACCAATCGATCGTGTAGCATTTACAATACCGGAAGGGACCTTATTCTCTTGAAATCTGTATATGTATATATATATCAAACAGTAATGTTTTTATATACTTATTTCCCAATGAACGTTTTTACTCATGCTGAATGTCTGCATTCGTGTATGAAATCTCTCTTTGTACAAAGAATTTCACTCCTTTTTCAAGTGCACTGGAAATCTATTATAATGATCGGAAGTTTTAGGTATATGGTATATCCGTTCCCTTCATCTCCTTACGTACATGTTCATGTCTCTGTAAAAAAAACACGCACGCACACACAGAAAGACAAACACACACACACACACAAACACACATATATACAAATATATAAATAAACAGACATATATATAAATATGTATATATATACATGTGTGTGTATGTATGTATGTATATACGTATATATATATATATATATCTGTGTGGGTTTATATACCCGTAACTTAGCAGGTTTATAAACGGGTATATATACATTTATGTATATATATAGATAGAAAGATAGATAGATAGATAGATAGATAGATAGATAGATAGATAGATAGATAGATAGATAGATAGATATAAACTACCAAAACGCCCCCCGTCCAATGGACTGAGAAACACTGGTTTAACTTAAATTTGAGACCCCAGCAAAGAAAAACGATTTTATTCACACACATATGCAACCGAAGACTTTAAAGTACCAGTAATGGTAAGGCTGTTCATTGGGAGAATACAAACATTGTTTAAACAGTAATCTAGGCAGGAAAGAAACGTGCCTTTAAGCAGTACAAAACCTACAAAAAATGGAAGGTGCAGTTATATACAGGTTGACGGAAGAAAAGCAGTGACAAAAACGGCTTTATGGATCGTATTCTCGTATGGAATCGATTTTTGTAATTCCTTCATAACCTGTACACGCCCTGATACCGTCGGTATCTACATATCAAATTTGAGCGCAATCGGATGGAGGATGCCCGAGATCCGAGAAGACACACAGACAGACAGTACAGTTTGTATATAAGATATATATTATATATATATATATATGTATGTATGCATACCTATTTACATATATACCTATATATATATATATATATATATATATATATATATATACATATATACATAAAATAATAGTTATCGCCATACTAATATGGCATTCTTATAAAAATAAGAATAAAGCTGTCCGCTTATTAGCTCCATGAGGCTATCGCCTTAAGTTAGCTATTTGATACACAAACTGTATCCATATACCTTCGAACAAGGGAGGTCAGTCACTCCACACTACTTGACCGGCAGCTACAGACGCGTTTCGGGGTATTGCCCCTTTCAATGCAGCGTAGCCAGCCAGTAGGTGTCGCTTCCGACAATCTCTGTTCGATGGTTTTATTTACCTAGTTTCGGTGGAATACATCCACTTGTTTTCAATAATAGAAATATTAAAATTACTAAGTCTCTCTAAGTCTCTCGAAGGTTATATGGATACAGTTTGTGTATCAAATAGCTAACTTAAGGCGATGGCCTCATGGAGCTAATAAGCGGACAGCTTTATTCTTATTTTTATAAGAATGCCATATTAGTATGGCGATAACTATTATTTTCCGGGAACGCTGCCGCTGTTCTCTTTTAGAGAGACTTAGTAATTTTAATATTTCTATTATTGAAAACAAGTGGATGTATTCCACCGAAACTAGGTAAATAAAACCATCGAACAGAGATTGTCGGAAGCGACACCTACTGGCTGGCTACGCTGCATTGAAAAAGGGGCAATACCCCGAAACGCGTCTGTAGCTGCCGGTCAAGTAGTGTGGTGTGACTGACCTCCCTTGTTCGAAGGTTATATGGATACAGTTTGCGTATCAAATAGCTAACTTAAGGCGATGGCCTCATGGAGCTAATAAGCGGACAGCTTTATTCTTATTTTTATAAGAATGCCATATTAGTATGGCGATAACTATTATTTTCCGGGAACGCTGCCGCTGTTCTCTTTTAGAGAGACTTAGTAATTTTAATATTTCTATTACATATATACATATATATATATATATATATATATATTATATATATATATATATATACTATATATATATTTGTACACGCACAAACACAGACACACACACACACACATATGTGTGTGTGTGAGGGGACAGACGAAAGTAAAGCTTACTCAACAATTTTAGTGGGAGTTACGTGTAATATCTAAAACTGTTTCACTTGATTTCCATGCTACTTCAAGTTTTGCAGGCCCCCTAACAGAGCGCATGTACTTCGGACTTAAGTAGATTACGTAGAACTATTTTAGATAGAAATATACCTATACCTAGAAATATTATAACACTCAAAATATGTTGTAATGCACATGAAGCTTATTGTTTAATAATATTGAAATATATTTTTACATACATTTTTACAAGTAGACACTGACAATCAGTATTTGTCTATCAATACTATTATACTTTTTGCTAGAAACCTTAATATGAATGAAATTAATGTTATCCTAGCTGCTCGAAATTCAATTGAGTTTGATAGTAAATATTGGACTAGAAAAGACACTCCTAACGGCTTCGACATTACAATGGGCGCCGCCGACTCGGTCTAATTACGGGATCTCGTTGGACTTTATCTTTTGTAGAACCTGCATGAGGAATTTCCTGAACTGAGGGGAGGGTTATATCGGGGCGATGCACTTTTTCTCACAAAATTCCTCGAATAGACAGAATTATTTCAGAGAAGACTATTTTTTTCAGAAACTATGGGCTCTCCATCTCTTTTGAAAATGATAAATCAGTTAAGTTTTTAGATGCTAATTTCAACTTTATAACTGCTAAACGCGAAACTTTTTATAAATTAAATACGAATTTAAGCTACATTAATTTCCTAAGTAATTATCCAGGATCAATTTGAAACGTTAATCTAAAACATAGAAACATGAACATCAAGACTATCATCTAACGAAGAAATATTTATGAAACATGGAGATTATTACAACATGGCTGTAGGTAAAGCTGGTCACAGATACAAGATAAAATACTATCCACCAAATGATAAAATTATACATGATGGAATAAATTATACGATAGGATTTAAAACTGTTAGAACAGCTAATTCAATCAAAGTTAAACCTATGACTTAAAGAAAGCAGAATTAATAAATCATGTAATAATAAACCGTTAAGCGGTAATAATAATAAACTCGAAATAAATAAACATCAACCTCGAAATAGAAATTACAATATAGAAAAATATTAAATTTTCTTCTCAACATAATATAAATAATAGGCAACTGATAAATAATTATCATTATTCTTATATTGACAAACACATAAATAATAAAGCAGATGATAATAACAAGCCAATAATTCCCTTGAATAATCATACCATTGATAATCCACGTAATATTCGTAATAGAAAACATCAACCATATAACCCTTCCATAAATTTTACTAAACCAAAAATAGATTATAAACACTCTAAAGATAATTCTGAAGAATTTATTACGATTTGGGTTATCATTCTGTACGCTATAAAACATAAAACTAATTTAATCACATCTATATACATGTCTATTTATGAGCCCTTGAACAACTATAATAAATATAGCGAAATTATTAATTATAAACATGTCAGAGTTGGTTTTAGTTTAAACTGTAACCTATTCATGATTATATCATCAATTGACAACAAAAAATAAAATAATTACGAGAGTAGTAGAAATGTCCAATACAACAATTCACCTCAAATTTAATTTAACCTAAATAATAATGTTAACGGCCATAAATACCTTAATGATAGAAAGAAAATAACCCATATTAATACTTCGAATCACATACATAAAGATATAAACGAAACTTGTGACTATAAGGTTAAAATTAATAGAAAGAAAGATAACTTAGTCTACCAATGTATAATAGAATCTATATGAAAGAGAATAGAATCAAAATTAGTGTGGCTAACCGTTTACAGAGATTTAAAAATGGACAAAAAAAGAATTCTGCTGGATTAAGTAAGTTTATATGGGAATTTAAGGAAAATAACATTGAATTTAAAATTACATGGGAGATCGTGAGATTTGCAACGTCAGGGAAATCTCCAACAAAAGATGTGACACGTGTACTGAAGAAGCATATAAAATTCTTATTCTTTTATTCTTTTACTTGTTTCAGTCATTTGACTGCGGCTATGGTGGAGCACCGCCTTTAGTCGAGCAATTAGAATACAGGACTTCTTTTTGTAAGCCTAGTATTATTCGATCACTCTCTTTTGCCGAATCGCTAAGTGACGGGACGTAAACACACCTCCATCTGTTGTCAAGTGATGTTGGGGGAAAAAACACACACATACACACATGCACATACACACACACGCACACACACACACACACACACACACACACACACACACACACACACACACACACACATATATATATATATATATATATACGACGGGCTTTTTTTCAGTTTCCGTCAACCAAATCCACTCACAAGGCTCTGGTTGGCTGGAGGCTATAGAAGAAGACGCCCAACGTGCCACGCAGTGGTTCTGAACCATGTGGTTGTTAATGAAGCTACTTACCACACAGCCACTATTTCTATTAACATTAAATGAGATGACATAACGTAACAAATTCATAACTATAACTAATACAACAGTCTTTCTAACTGAATATCAATTTTTTTATCTTACAATGCTTAATATTTTTGACCTACAATTTGATGTTATTATTAATTTTAATCTATAATTAACAAAACTTATTAATTAAATAATATAGAGTATCTCAATTCCGATATATTGATAATAACCCGAAATTCTGTCTATGGACTACATTTCCAATGACGTAATGCACAATATCTCTATCTAGAATGTAAACAAATAGGATATATTCTTGTGCCGATTATACTGGTGGATAAATATCTCTCCTTATCATTCTATGTAAAGATATTTAATAGAAGCGTTAACTAAATCAGACTTAAACGTAAAGAAATACTATCGAATTGAAGGTTATAGTGAGTATATATGTATATGATTATATGCCATGTTCACGTACCGATGTGCGTGTATTTGATTATGTGTTCATTTATGTATAGATAGATGGATAGATAGATAGGTAGATACATATATAGATATATATATATATATATATATATATAGAGAGAGAGAGAGAGATAGATAGATAGATAGATAGATAGATAGATAGATAGATAGATAGATAGATAGATAGATAGATAGATAGATAAAGGGGGCGGTTCTTTTAAAAGGCACAGCTTTCCTAAACATAGGAGTTAAAACCTTCTGAATCCACAAAATTGGAAACTATATTTATACAGGCATTAATGGGTTCGAAGGATTTTCACTCCTATATTCAGGAAATCTGGTGTCTTTTAGAAAATGCACGCTCATTATATACAATATTATATATATATATATAAATAATTAAAGCGCCTATACGGTTGTAGCATGCGATCACAAACATTAGTGTCTCTCTTGAATATTAGTGTTCTTTATTTATTTTTACAGATTATATATATGTATATATATAGATAGATAGATAGATAGATAGATAGATAGATAGATAGATAGATAGATAGATAGATAGATAGATATAAAACTACAATATTTTCATGCATCGCTACGCACGTTTCTACAACGCGCTTATCTCTTGAGATCACATTCCGTATCTTGGGATGTTTTCAGTGTAGTTCCTGACATCCATGGACATCAGGTAGATCATCTACACAGATATATTTTTTCAGGCGATATAACATTCATGGATGTTTAACTGAGGGTTGCTTAACAACACACACATACACACACACACACACACACACATATATATATATATATACATGTGTATGTATGTATATGTATGTACTAAAATTTGAATTGGAAGCATCAAGCACACATACGTAAGGTGTTTGTGTGTGTATGTGTTGTTAGTTCGTGTGTTGGCTGCGGCTTTTAAGCGTAAGACATATTCAAGCGTAAGTATGTGTATGTACATACACACACATACGCACACACACACACACACAAGCACAAACACACACACAAACATATATATATATATACGTATGTGTATCGGCCTGTCTGTGTGGCTGCATGTCTGTATCTGTGTGTCTAGCTTTGTATAAATACCAGAATTTTTTGTAATGCTCTTGCAAACATTTTTATCAATTTTTATATGATTTTTGAAAACAAGGTTTTTAACCCAATGTATACAATACTTCACATCTGCGCTACAACATATCACATTGCATTGAAGCAGGTGTGATAACGGCTCTTTCTGTAACGACTACTCACAGGTTAAATTCGAAGAGAGGGAGAGAGGGTGAGCGAGAGAGCCAAGAAGAAACCTCCCCAGTATTTGGTGGTTTCTTATTTGTTGACACAAGGCGCATGAAATTCAAAGTTGATTTTAGTAGGATTTGAACTCTGAGAAGGTGAGTAAATATCTCAAGGCATTGTATCTGAGTGATATTCTAAAGATTCTGCAAATTATTTGTCACCTACTGCATGGTCTACTGGTAATAGTGATTTTCATCTCGTTGTTTCCATTGTCAACGTCACTGTTCTTGTTTTGGTTAATCAGATCATACACCGCAGGCTGTGATACTGATCCGCTTCGATTCCGACCTTTATGCGACACATGCTGAACTAGTTAATCGTGATTCAACGAATAATAGATAACCCGCAGCGAATTTCAGATTTCTGTAGAAGTGAAGAAGCGTTTAATTCTATTTTTATTCTGAATTTCTTTTTTCCAATAAGGAATATAGCCATTGGAGAAACGAGTCACAAAACCACCATTTGTCAATAATACAGTAAATATGCCGACTAGAATAAACAGCATCTGTTGAAATGGATTGCTTCTTTCTGGATGCTGCGTATTTTACCTTGAGGTAAGAAGTACTCCTTCGGTTTTCTTATCGACAAGTAAAGACCAGCGTCACAGAAGAAAGAGTTTAATCTTAAGTTAGTTGTTGCTGACGATGATGATTTCTATGTGGTTGCTGTTGCAGAAAGAAAATAGTTAATATGCTATTAATGGTAATATCGCAGTTAAGTGTTCAAGGGTATACACAGATGTTAACAATACTAGCTACACGCAATACGAATTAGAAAATACAAGCTTCAGGCCAACAATGACGCAGAACTATGATAAAACAACTTCGACTGTGGTCACACAGTCATTTCCAACCACGCAGAATGTCATTTGTGAGTATATATTCTAACGAATCAAACTACGACATAGCTATCCATCGTTATTTCGTAGTATTTTTACGATAACAAGAGATAGCGAGCTAAAAAAATAAATTGACTACGCAATATTGATGCTTGCTCATCTAAAGTACGTTCATATTTTACATACCACCGCCTTCTAAACATGCACTGAATCCGAAAACATACTTATAGAAATGTGGAACGTTCACGGAGTTATCATAGGCCTACAGGTGCAGTAGTCTTTACATTTTCGATTAACTTGCTACCAAAAGGAATTACATCCTACCGAATCGCACTCAGTAATTTTGGCCCCAAGACTAAGATGGCGTAGTCGTACAGAAAACACTTTTGATCCTAAACGAACGAAACCAACGCTAATCTGACACCAAAAACGGCAGCAATAATAACTGGAAATACAAGTAATGTAGTTTCCAGGCAATACATATTTAGAATTGGGGTACGATAACTACTATAACTACGTCATTTGTCGCTATTGTGCTTGCGTTTGCCTACCACATAGCGTGGCCAAGAAAAAACTGTCACCAAGAATCTTTCCCAACAAACTATAATTCGCAAAATTCCCTACTACTGAGGGGCTCATTACCTGTTCCAAAAAGCTATTATGTAAAGCAGCTGCATCAGAGCTGCATTTTTTTCAGAAAATAACGCAGTTCGCATAACGGCAGAGTCAACGGCGATTGAAAATGTTACAAGACACAAAGAAAATTTCCGAAAAATAGATATGTAAATGAGCTGCGTTTTTTTTTTCCAGGAAAGAACGCAGCTCGGGTAACGGACGGAGTCAAGCACTATTGAAGCGGTTGCAAGACGCAACAAAAATTTTAGGAAGATAGATAAGTAGATGA
>NC_043015.1:11090938-11093438 GCF_006345805.1 Octopus sinensis
GATAGTTATTGTCTTTGATATAATGTATATGAAATATAAGGGCTGAATTATCGAGGTTCTAAACTACTTCTGAAACATCGGTGGTAGCCTAAGCTAAACAAACCTAGCACCACCAACAACATCGACACTAATTTTGTACTCTCTCTATATATATATAGATCAGCACCAAGTCTATTAACCTACGGGATAGAATATGATATTGTTAAAATAAATTGGGTACTTTAGTGTACAGTAGAGAGCAAAATAATGTTGCGTTTATTTCTAAGATACTATTCAAAATCTTTACATACTACAAGGCCATTATTGCCTATAAAAGATAAGTACGAGTCAATAATATAGTTTCACTGGTCACTAAGTATAAAAAATTTACGTTTTAAAAGTCGATGGATTGGACAATACCGTTCTAGATATACCAAAATCTTGGAATGATCACAAATGGAATACATATTTTCATACGTATGCTCAATGAGGACCGAACTGGTATTATAAAACAGACGTTATTATAAAGAGGAAATGTGTTCATGGTCTCATGTCATAATTGTTAACAGTCAATTATAGTAAAACCTATTTTCATATTTAGAAATTTCCAAAGCTTAACTGGAATTTAGAACTAGATTCTCATTCTCAGTGAACAGAGCAGGTTGTACATATCTTTTCTATTGTATATAAGGAATATATGTAAGTACTACTGAAGTAAACTGCCATGGTTTCTCTGTGTTTTTCTTTCAGGTTTTGTGGCTTTATGACAGATGGTTGAAGAGCCATCGTTTAGAGATTTCGGTGTAAATGGCAGAGAGTTATCTTAGGATCGGAGAGCTGTCGATAATACTTAGAAATAAGGAAATCCGCGCAAAACACCCAAATACCAAAGTGGGGGCGCGAGATTTAGAGACAGATTAAATCTACCATTCAACACATTTTCGTTTTATCAAATTTTAGTCGCAAAACTTTGCTTTAACACAGCTTACAGTAGAAGGAATTTGCTAAAGATTCCGAACCGGAAACCAAGTAGGTACGATGCGATATCCCTAGACACTCATCCGAGTCCTCTTCCTTTCATTCTTGGTTGAGATTCTTAACACAGTTCAAGACATGAAAATTCTTCAGATGAGGGCTTTCAGTGTTCACAAGTTACGAACCAGTATATCCTGCTCCGATAAGTCTCTCATTCCACCTTATGAAAATGTTATTCATATAGAATGAAAATAATTACAACTTGCATTTTATTAATTGTAGACGTCTACTTTCATATCATATTGAAATTGGTAAGACGTAATTTAGCGATCGACCGAGTGAGAATATTAATATTTGTATAGGAAAAAAGAAAACACTAAATACATCACAATATTATTACATTAATACTTTTATTTAATTCTGCGACTCGCTTCTCTCTATGCCTTTTATTCTTTTCCTTTTCAGTTTGATTTATACAAAATATGCCAAGTCTTTTACATATCTGCATAAATACAATACGTATAACATCAGAAATTATACACATTCATCAAGAACAAATAACAAAAAAGGAAGTATTTGAACAATAGTTTTAACTCATTAACTCTTCTAAATATATTGATTAGTTTTAGAGACATATATATTATGTACTTACAAGTTCTGTAATTGAGTTTAAGATTTTTTGGTCGTCCTTGTCTTTGTAGCTGTTGCTATTAAAGATATCTTTGATGCTAGTAGAGAGATACTTTTTTATATGCGTTTTCTCTTTCTTCTATAGGAAACGGTAAACATTAAGAAGAATGGGTATAATTGTATAAAGACTGTACAAAATCGATTGTGAAAACCGCATTGCTTGTCAAGATATTTGTGAAGATATTTTACACAATTCTCAAAGTTGATAAAATTACCGCATTTGACATAATTGTATACTTAAAGACAATTGTAAAAGCGTGTATAAAACACATACACAACATAAAATGTATTTAAGTACGCTAACAACTGCGTTAAAATAAGAAAAAGAATACGTGTGTTAGCATTACTAGAAATATCATGTTGTTCTCAATGTTGATGTAGAGAAATTGGTTTGGTATTTCGATGAATACTTTGAGTGCTGTGAACAACTAATCAACTCGCAGCAATAATTCCAACGTTAATAGCAGGACAGACATGAACATTTACTTCATGGACATTATCAAAAACACAAATAGGAAATAACAAGTAATTTAGTCACTTACTATAATAACTTAAACAGCACTGACAGTAGTTTTACACTGTTTTAGATTAAATGAGGACAGAAAAAAAACAAGTTCTGCAAAATTAAGGTAAATGAAAAAAAAAAAGTAAGATACATTTGAGCGAAATGCGATTGTGTTCATACATTGGATGTAAAAGTTCCTGCCTTAACAGAAAAACAAAGAAAATGTGGTTAGAATCAATACGTATTAGCTCCGTAGTAGCGGGTATGATAAACATAGATTAAACCTCAATGTAGATTCAACAAGATAGCAGTCATTTAAAACTCAGGACGACTTTAAATAGAATTTAGGCC
>NC_043015.1:11098438-11110938 GCF_006345805.1 Octopus sinensis
TATGTGTATGTGTGTGTGTTTGTGTCTGTCTGTGTATCTCTTAAGGGACGAAGAGGGATACTAAGAGAAACACGAAATGATTGAGAAAACATATGAATACTTGCTATTTCGGTTTTCACTGTGGATAATTTGCTCACATGTCAACTGCACTATAACATCCATAAATTCCAACTTTATGACATCGTCTGGCTCTTCTGAACATCGACTTGATGGCAAGTGTGTGAATGGAAGTATCTTGATTTAAGCAATAGATCCTCTATATTTAAAAAAGGTCTTGCAGCTTTTTATGCTCCAAGACATAGTAATCGTTTGTAACTTATTAATTAATGATTTGCATTCTGCCCAGCAATATTCCAACTTCGGCCATACTTAGCTCCAGACGGATGGTTATATATACTGTTTCTCCTATAATAATGGGTATGAAACTGAAACTGTATCTTGGGTACTAGAATTGCAAACTCCTTATCAATGGTCCATCTATGTCCTATTTCTCTTCTCTGTTGCTAACCGATTCATGTCCAGGGCAGCTGATCTTCACAAGAGAACATATCTTATCCTTGTCATCCCACGCAACGATATCTGGACGTTTGTATTTTAACTTGGTGGCTCTTTTTATTTTCAAGTTAAACCAGTATCCTTTTCACTCTTTGGTCTCGATATACGTCAGGTTGTAGGTATTCATTTTTACCTCCGTTATCTTGTTCCTTACCGCTCTAACCACTGTATTGTGATTCATGGGAGGATAAATCTGGAAGACAATCTCTTAAAGATGGTAATAGTGTGGTTGATGTCTTCAGGCTTGGTGTTGCACAGCCTACATTTGTTGTCTGTCAACGTTTTCTGCGTCGTACGTTGTAGGTTCTTGGAGAGGATCTCTTGAAATTCCATAGATATAGCCATCAAAGTGGGATCTCATAAACCTGTCGGCACTCCATGACAGGCTGTTGACATGAACAATTTCTTCTGTCGTTTTATGCTTTCCATTCCACCTGCACATGTACAATCTTCTCAGTAAAGCGGTTCTATTTTCGTTCTGTTGTTCTGATAAATAGATTTTACCAATAATATTTTGAGAGAAACCTGTATCGTCTCCTATTTCATACTTCTCCTCAAGTTCATTAGCTTTATATTATGCATGTATGTGCCCTACAAACTGGAAGGTTGTTATTGATGTTGACTTCCAACGTGACATGTTTCACCTGAGGGTCGAACAAATCCATAAACAATCAACGAGAAAAGAGCATTATGAATCTTCTGAAATTCACTGTCTTTTATTCTTGCTCCTGCGTCTCATAATGGCTACTTGACCCGTTTCTTGTAATGCGTTGTAATAAGAGATTCGTCTGGAGTATATATGCATATAAGTATGTATATATGTATGCGTGTATGAGCACGCCCACATCCACGCACACACGTTCATACACACTGTAAACATGAATATATATATGTATGTGTATATCTGTGTGTGTCTGTATGTATGTGTCTCTGTGTGTATGTGTGTGTCTATCGCTGTGTCTGTGTCTCTGTGTGTATGTGTGTTGTTTTTGTATACATGCATGGATATATGTCTAAATCCTGCTTGTCGCTGCCTTGCCTTTACTATTAAATACATGAGGAGTGTAGGTAGTCTAGGAAACCAAAGCTTGAGGAAAACTTAATACCTCCGCAGTACAAAGACGTCATTGAGGATTTAATTCTAAGGAATTCATAAATCCAAAGAAGGCTAGATATTAAGCTCGTTGGGGAAAAGTCAGCTTCGTTGTCATGGATGCAATTCAACCTTCAAAATTAATCACAGAAAAGACAGTTCACGAAAATTACCGAGAGATTTCAAGTGGTAAATCAAACAATTAAAAGGAATTTCATCCTATCCGTTAGGAATAACTGCAACATCACTGTGAAGATCTGTGGTAATAAACAAATTAACCATTTGGCTTATGCCATGTTTAGTTACACGACAATTATCAGCTACATCGACATGTTGACTCATTGCACTTCTAGTATGACAACGGCTGTTCCTTTCATACGACGCGCCCACGTCGAAAGTTTGATATGATGTGGTAAATGCGTATGAACATCATTCAGTGTTTGCCAAAATATCAGCTATGTCAGCCGGTATAGTAAGACCGCAAAGCTCCACCTATGAGTGTTAATGGTGATCAGAGAATAAACCTCAATAAGGAAGGAATACTAATAAGTATATTACTTCGATCCAGGGATGAGAAACTAAGTTACGCTAACAAAATATAAAGATTGCCAGAAAAGAAAATCAGGACGTTATAGAATAAACCAAGGAGAGTGTTGGAATAATCCGTTGCGGCTTTAAATATTTGCAAAACTACCAGCACCAAGGGCAGCAGAACTCGTGTGAAATATGAATAAATGTAGACCGTTACGCCTATAAGTCTATAAGTGTTACATAGTAAAATGTAGAAGCAATATGATGAGTGGTGATAAAACAGATCTTTTGTAAAAACTGTAACCATAAAGGCAAGCAAAGGAAATAGAATGAGATAGTGTATAGCTTAAATTTCAACTCTCACTGAAACGATCTATAATAAACCATTTTATCCGTAATTATCTTTCGTTATTGCATAACAACATTGGCGCCTTTCATTTCTTAAAAACTTAATGTGTCGTTATATGTGAAATTTGCTTCACTTTCAAGCAGAATAAACAATGTATGAGAAACTCACTTACAAAGCAGTCGTTGCCATTTATTCCTAATTAAGACTTAATAATAAAACACTACTATGAATTCTATTACACTTACAGACATATATTGTTATTAAGACATTGCATACGACAAACTTTATGCTTTAATAAAAGAAAAAAATATATTGGAAGTCCGGTTTCCGGTAAAGATTGCTCTTATTTCTAGCGGATCTAGCGTATATCAGGCGTCTTTATTAATGGCAACAAGCAATTATAAATTCAAAAAAGAAACGGCAACTCAAAGGTAATAATCCATAACTATGTAGAATATAGCATTGTTGCACTCATGGCAATTGCATTGTTCCATGAGCAATTTATAGAAATATTTTAATTACTCCAAGTTTAACAATAGTTGATACAATGGGCAATATTGTAGTTCATGGCCTCCCATAGAGTATATTTCAACAAAATTGTAAAATCCATACAGCATAGTGATTATGATTGGCCATTGTTATTCCTATTGTATTTTTTAACATATACTTCAAAAATCTATTATGCGCACCATCTTTGGCAGACACCGAGGAGCTGAACTGAGGAACTCACTTGTTGTATCTATTGTATGTATATCATTTCCGTCATTCTCTATTTCCTTTAGCACATAAATGAAATAGCGAATCGGAATTGTCAAAGAATTACGTAATCACTACGACTACTAATTGCATTACAGATACCGAAGTATACGGATATATATATATGTATGTATGTATGTATGTATGTATGTATGTATATATATATAAGTATTGTGTGTGCATCTATATACATGCATATAGGTGTACACATATATACATAACTATATATATGTATATATATATATGTATGTATGTATGTATATATATATATACTAGCAGTATCGCCCGGCGTTGCTCAGGTTTGTAAGGGAAATAACTATAAAGCATTTTTAGAGAGTTATAGCCAAAAAATAGCAAAAAAATGGAAAAAAATGATGGTAAATGTTTTTTTGAGAGTCAAAAAAGGATGGAGCTGCGTCCCCTAGACAGTTTGTGGTTCGTGTTTCCGATTCTCGACCCCATGTCGAATTTATCGATTTTTTTCAGAACTGGGGAAACTTTTCAAAATTTTCGCTGCGTTAGTTTTGAATTATGACATTGGGCTATGTGTGTGTCAAGTTTCATCATAATCGGTTGAAAGCCGTGGTCGGGGTGAGGGTACAAGCAAACAGACACACAGAAACACGCACAGACAAACTGCCGTTTATATATAGAGAGATATATATATATATATGTATATGTATATATAAGCAATTCGTGACATTGTCCTACATATTATAATCGAAAATATCCTCAATCCAATGCAAAGGATATTGCATAAGTATGGGAGCCAATATACAGGATCTTTCAAGGAATAGTATGGAATACAAGAATTATGAAGTTTCTAGTCTATAGATTTCAGTCCTGATTGACTGTATTTGAAGCACAAATACACACACACATACTACATATGCGCGAGCGTGTGTGTGTGTGTGTGTGTATGTGTGTATGTGTGTGTGTGTGTGTGCGTGTGTGTTTGTAAGATTTGCTATTCGGAATGTGTGTGATGAACAAAAAGTGCATTCCATCCAGTGTGAAATATATATCGTTTACTGAACACAGATTTTAGACGAGAGCTATTATTAATTTCATGCTCTTTAAACACAATAAACTGACAAGGTTATAGAGTATGCCTTGTAATTCCAAGTAATTTGTTTTCCGACTCGGAAATACGACATGTCTGGTCTTTTTCAAAATAAAAACAAAACTGCAAATATACTGGAATAAGAAAACGAAATAAATGAGAATGAGAAAAGAATATTAAGTCACGTCTTTATGTCTCTTCAAATCAGAATTGATATGATTAGTGTAAATTAATTCTACGTAAATGATGGCAGTGTCTGTGAGACTGCATGCCTGACCCGGAGTGCGTGGTTTCCTCCAGTTCAACAAAAGAAATTTGCCCATATGCTTACGTTTAAGCAACATTTCACATCTAATTTAGTAGATCCGTAGATATTTCAGATCTAAAAAGTTTATAAGTAAATGTAACCTGCATTTTGTCGTTCAATCATTTTATGTCTTGGGACCCTTCCCGAAACTCCACATGATGATGTGTGGTTTAGAGCTGGCATTCAATTCTCACTCATGCCTAGATAACACGATGCAGCTTTCTCTCCTTTCACATGTCGGAGAAAATACTCGTGTGCGTATACTTTTTTAAAAATTAACATCGTATACACCAAAGTAATTTTCTCTTGTTCATTTTGGTGACGGGGTCCCTTACTTTGTAGCACTGCTGTAACTTCTGTTTCATTAACAACAGAGCTCATCATGCATGCCTTGTTATGTGGGCAAGTTTCATGATATCGACAGTTAGAATTTGGTATGAAAACTGGAACTGGGCACTTGCTGTGACCTGCAAATGACTGGAGCAGCAGCAGCATGTAACATTTAAAGCTTAAAATATTTTAACTATTTATATTTAATTAGGAAATCCTTATCTATTAATGCCATTAGTGTTCTTCCTACTTTACTCTTAATATTCAAAGACAAAGGCGGACAGCGAACCATATTATCTTCCAGAGTTTAGCTTTGGGTTTCATATTTTCAGTTATAGGCTTCTAAGATATCTTTCATTTGAATCTGCTCTTAACCTGAGCATTATTATAGTAATGATAATCGAATTTCATTCCTTCAAAAAAGGAGTGTTTTATAGTTTAATCTGAAAGTTTGCTTGGTAACAGAGGACATGAATTGAGTTAGTTTTAGAGGGCTGGATGAACAGAAGTTTATCATATAGTAACAATAAACGTAATAGTAGTAATAGTAGTATATTCAATTAAAATACTATGTTAAAATTATAATATCATTATCAAGCAGACATATTCATACGGCTAATTTGAAGAAATTATTTTAAAACAATGTTATATTTGAAAGCGAAATTTAAGATCGTTATATTCATAATTGAATAATTATCAAGATTCAAATTAATGAACTAATGACGGCATTGCTATCACTATAACAATTAATATATATATATACCTAAAATGGGTCCATAAGATACTAACTGCCGATTTTGTCTATGACATAACATGAAATTCCAATGAAATGATTACCATACTTGCGATAATACCGCAGACTAATTCTATCGCCATAAAATTTTGTCTTGGTTTCTTAAGCCAAAATATTATTAATGACATCCTAACTTAATATCTGTTAATGTCGTTTGTGACTAAGCAAGAGAATTTATGATTATATAGGGGTATTAACTTAGTGTTAAATGGAAGTATAATACTAACGAATTATAAAGACATAGAGATAAGCACTCAAAGTATCCACACAGCTTCTTATTCATATTTTTGAGGCTAGAACTAAACTTAAACCTGACTTCTGAAATACTTCCAAAATAAACAATGCAAATGATATAAATATTATTGATGATTTATCAAATATGTAAACATTTGACAGAGGCTTGAAATAAAATATCTGTCAAATATTAAACATTAGAAACATACATAGTTATAAAATAATATTATATTAAGAATTTTGGCGACGAACTGTAAAATGTCTAGCGGCGGGTAAAATGTCTAGCGGCGGGTAAAATGTTTCTTTTGGCTTTACATTCTGAGTTCAAATTCCGCCGAGGTCGAAATTGTATTTCATTATTTTGAAGATGATAAAATAAGTATCAGTTCCATACTGGAGTCGAAGTAACCAACTGGATCCCTGCTTTAATATTTCAAGCCTTGTGTCTATAGTAGAGAGAATAAAATATCATAGTGGTAATGTTTTCGAGTTACGGATAATAAATATGCCAAAGAGAATATTAGATATATGTGCCTATATCATGAACTACAAATCGAATGCATTATTGCTTAAGTGATATTACAAAGATAATATCAATTTAATAGGAAAGTTTGCTTTAAGAGATGCATTCTCGTTTGAAGCAATGTATGCTAAACATATTTTCGAGAGTACTAATGGTGTTCTTTTTCTCAAACTCAACTCAAATATCTAGCAATATCGTGAATGAATATCAGCCTAACTTCACTTTACACAAAATGGTTCTAAACTATAATGGGTAGCCCTTTAATACAAAGTAATATTCTCCGTCCTTCCACAATTCGTATGAGTTGAATAGATATATATGAATGAAAGTCATTTGTCTATGAAAATAATTATATTGATTTGAGGAATGTTCTAAGTTAAAATCTTCTTTATTAAGTCTGATATCTTATTTTGTGATAATTAAATTTGGTGATATCAAATGATTTAATCAAAAAATCAAAAAATCTATGGCTTCCCACTTCAAATACTTTACCGTATTAATTGAATATGACAACATTTAAGTAAGACGTATCCTTAAATGGTGATTCGAGAAAATATGAACATCACGTACATTTATATATATATATTTGTCAATAACTGTAACTAGGGACAGGCATGTTGAAGCGGCAATGAAATTTACTTCTCAGTATAGTTATTGCTTTCATCTCTGATGGAGATTTTCTAACTAGTTAATTAGCTGGTTGTCACTTAATTTCTACATATTACGAGCTGGAGCGAATTACTACTATCTCTAGCGGAGGAGTATCCAACATTGAGGATAAGTACAAACCACTGTACTGCTTGTGGTCCCGTTGCTGGAAAATGGTAGAGGTTCGTTCCCCTATTTACAATATATATATATATATAGTGCAGATTGCATTGAATAACCAGCTGGAGGAGGCGACCTCAGGGAGTTAAAATGGTCGTTCCGTCGGAACCTACATAACAACCATGTTGAAGTGATGATAAACAATTTTTCTCAGTATCTTACTTTTTACATCTCTTATAGAGATTTTCTTAGTAGCTAATTTAATTGTCAATGGTATTAAGGTATGACTCACAGATTACCGTTTAATTAGAGAGGAACGTTACTCTTAACATTCCCTCGCCGCATAAAATTTCCATACAATAAGAGCATCTTCTTTAATTATTTTATACGTATATTTCTTTTAGTCACTGGAATGCGGCAATGCGTTGGAGTGTTTCCCCGAACAAATCGACATCGAATTTCATTTTCAGGCTAGCATTTATTCTACTGCTGCCTTAAAAGCTGCCCTATCAGGCGGCTTTCAAGCCAGTATATAGCTTTTAAACAACTAACTCCGAATGGGAAGATCTGCAAACGGATCTCTGACTTGTTTTGGAGAACCTGTAGCAGTTGCTTCCTGCAGAGTCATATATCCAAATGATGATAATAATCGTCCCTAAAAATTATGTAAAAAAAGAATATCGCCAAAACAATCACAGTAACGAAAACATAGGAATCCAAAATTTCAGGATTGCAGGTCCGGATTTGGACCGGAATGTTTTCAATTTACTCACAGAGCCTGATTCCAAAATGGTATGATATATTGGGCGATGGCCTCTAGAAGTAAAGTTGAAAAAGTGTGACACACTGACACACTGACATTCATATTTGTTATATTAGATATTACAATTTTGGGGAAACTGTATTTCAATTAAACCGTATTTTATATATGTGCGTGTATATCTATACGTATATATATGCACACACACACACATATATACTACTACTACTATTACTACTACTACTACTACTACTACTACTACTACTACTACTACTACTACTACTACTACTACTACTACTACTGCCACTACTACTATTACTATTACTTCTACGTCTCCTTCTTCCATGTCTTCTTCTCCTTCTTCTACTACTACTAAGTCTCCTTCTTCTACGTCCTCTTCTTCTTCCACGACTACCTCGTCTTTTTCTTCTCCTCCTCCTACATCTTCAACGTCTTCGTCTTCTCCTTCTACGACTCCATCTTGTACGTCTTCGTTTTCTTCTTCCACGTCTTCGCTTTTCTTTTTTCTTCTTCCTCTACGTCTTCCTCTTCCACGCCCTCTCCCCCTCCTCGTTCTCTTACTTCTGGTTGCAAAACAAGCTTCTTATCCAGACAGTGAAGATAACAATCCACCGCACATTACATCTGATGTCGAAAATTTTTGAGCATCAATAAAGAAAATATTTTAGCATTACAATTTACATTCTCAGTATACCAAATGTCTTGGTATTTATTTATTTCGTATAATATCGTTGATATCACTATACATGACACCATCCCAGCATCCTTCATATTAAAATTACAATCTAGTTGCTGTCATATACCTGTCACAGCCAGACAATATTTCATCTCCCAATATATCAGTAGGCTATTTGTGAGTGAAACGTCACAAGTGAGTGATATCGTATATTTGATAAATTTATAACAGATACACGCGAAAACTAACCTTGATATATATGGGATATATTTGAAAAAAATTGCAACATAATCATGTATATATTAAAACAAAGGATAAATTACTTGAACAGTAGTTACTATTACATCCAAGAGAAAAAAATTGTAGATATCTGATGCTTAAATTAACGATGATATCAAATGGCGGATTTGGTGGTTACATCTATCACACTTTGAGCACAACTTCCATCGGTGAAAAAGAAAAGCAATATGATCTTAATTATGATTATAACAATAATCATAATTATGATTATAACAATGACGTACATGATGAAAAAGAGGAATAGATGATGAAGAAGTCGACGGCGATGCTTAGAATGAAAATAACGATGAATATGATGATGTTGATCATGACGATGTTGATGATGAGGAGGAGGAAGGAACATGAAGAGAAAAAGGAAGAAAAGGAGAAGATAATAAAGCTAGTGAGCAGAAGAAATGTAGAGTAGAATGATGGTGGTGGTGGTGGTGGTGGTGGTGGTGGTGGTGGTGGGTGATAGTGCTGGTGATGGTGATGATGACGATGATGATGATGATGATATGATGATATTGAGCAGGGGAATGATTACGGTGGTGGTGACAAGAATTATAATGATGCCTCCTAGGTATCATGTATATTATTCATTACGAAAAATATTATTATAATTTCTACCAACAATATAACAACGATGACAACAACAACAAATATAATGATGATGATGTTGATGATGATGATGATATTGTTGGTGCTGATAAAACATACATCGGACATTTCATTTGCTTTTTCTTTTACTTAGTACTATTATAATATTTTTTCTTAGATTCAGAGAATTTCCGGAAGACGAAAGAATGTGAGAAAAAAAGAAATGCCACTCATGAAAAATATTGGTAAATAAAAGCGAGGAAAAATTCGCAATAAACTAAAACATATTTTGTACACTCACACACTAGACGCACATATATGTACAGAAATACACGTTCTCGCGTATGTGTGGTGATGTGTGTGTGCTTGCGTGTGTATGTGTGTGTGTGTGTGTTTGCACATAGGAGTGTGTACGAGTGTCTAGCATTAAGATCATGTCTAGCCCTCTTGAATGTTTGTATGTGGTGAAAAAAGATATGTTTACTGAGAAGACGAGGATGCATCTCCATCTCTATAATGGTGTATGAAAATGTATATATATATATATGTGTGTGTGTGGTGTGTGTGTGTGTGTGTGTGTGTGTGTGTGTGTGTGTGTGTGTCTTTGTAATATATATTATTTAATATTGTTTCTTAATAATGAGAGGTGTAAAACAACAAGTAAAATAAGTCGCATATAAAAAGAATAGGAGATGTATGGGAGAAAAGTATACAAAATAGGAAAAGACATGACAGCGATTGTCGTGGTTTCTCCAACAACAAGTCTATACAAATGATACTCGACTCTTATTCATAAAATTCAAAGCATTTCAGTATTCCACTTAATGCACACCCAGTGTTCCGTCATCTCATCTTCGGTTATTTATTTCTTATATTCAAATTTAAGCCAGCTGTCCATATACAGTAATCTCTGAATTATCGTGGGTGTTATATTCCAAAACACCTCGCGATAGGTGAAAATCCGTGAAGTAGAAATACTACTGTATATTTTTTAGGATTTTTTTTTAATTTGAATATATTTATTTTATCATAAATTCAAAACAACATCACAGAGAAATCGACGTAAGCTTAAATAATAAACTGCGATATGTGAACCGCGATATAGCGAAGGCATTACTGTATTGTCAAATTGTAATTTTCTTTTCAATTATATACATGCAATTCCTTTTGTTTTGTTTTTTTTTTCTTGTCAGATTCTAGGAGAGCGAGAAAATCTTACTACATATTCGTTTAAATTATTCGCTATCAATTTGATATACATATATATATATACACACATACATATATATATATATATATATATATATATATATATATATACACGCACATATACGAACACGCATTATAATGGCAAAAATATTGCTATATATATATATATATATATATATATATATATAATAGTAGGGAATATAATTTCAAACTTACAGGGAAAAATTCAATTTAGCAATTCTAAATCAAATTTCGCAATATATAATATATGTATATAATTAAGAGAAATGACTTCTATGAAGCAATTCAATAGTGAAAGACATTATATATATTATATAGAAAAATTTAAATATGCTATAATTTATATGCACACACACACACGCACACATATGCATACACACACATACGCACACATACCCAAGCTCAGTTTTGTTTTAATATTATATTTTGATCTTGAAATTAGGTATATGACAGAACATTTTTATGTACTTCAATCGATGTCATGTACTATCCGTACTGAAGCTATACAACCTAAAGACATTCGCTGCATAGCTGTTTCTCAGGACGGTTTTTACTTTCTGGTCTAGGGGAACGGTTTAATACTATGGTAACTAACTATTTGTAAATCAACACATGCGGAAGACATAAGCAAGGACGCTGATCCGAAAGCAAGGGCTGTACGTAGTAAATATTGTGAAGCCTGTGTGGTCGAACACAACAAATGTGAATAGACGAACTGTAAGGAATGGGATGAGTGTGCCT
This sequence comes from Octopus sinensis, assembly GCF_006345805.1. Classification (NCBI taxonomy): domain Eukaryota; kingdom Metazoa; phylum Mollusca; class Cephalopoda; order Octopoda; family Octopodidae; genus Octopus; species Octopus sinensis. The sequence goes on from NC_043015.1 coordinate 11,110,048, forward strand.
GAGTGGAGTTCATAAGAAGAAATGCAATACGTTTTGAAAAGTTTAAAGAAAAATTTATGAATTTTATATATTGATCTAAACAAACTATGGTCTGTCTCGGTTAATTATTGGGACTAACATAATTTTGTAAAGATGCAGTTTCAAATCAGCATGTAGAATCATCCTCAAACTTCGGATAGATATTTCCAGTGATATGCTATGCTGACGAGCAGATCGCTTTGACGATTGCGGAAAGAAGCTGTCATTGATATATATTCTGGAGTTCTAGGTCTGTCAGAAGATTTTCTTACCAATGTGGATCCAGTTGCATGAAGATTAGATATACAAAGCAAAATCCTTTTCCTGTCTGGTACAAATGCATTTCGACCGAACGCAAAAATGTCAAGGGAACCCTCGATGCGTCGCTATTACAGACAGGTCGTTTTCATAAGACGTTTGAACAACAGAGCAACAATTGTACACCACTCCCATTCATGATGGGTTCTAAAAATAAAGAATTTTTTTGAGTAATGAATGCGTAAGTGATAGATCTTTCAAACAGAAAGAGGTAATTTATTTGACTGTAATTTTTCTCAGCCGGTAGTTATGAACACGAGGCATAAGCTACTGCTTTCGGGCTACCATCTTCATACTTGTGTGTAAAATAACAGCTCCCATCCCACTTTCAGAGGCATCTGCTGTCACTACTATTTCTGAATACAGGTTAAAATCTGATAAGGGCAATTCCGACATTAAGAAGGTTTTAATTTTTCAAAAGATTTTGGCATTTGTCCGACCAGTTCCAGTTAACGTCTGTTTTTTTTAGACAAGTTATTCAGGCGTGGCCTTAAACCCTGCATATTTGGTATGTACAACTGGTAGTAATTTGGAAGCCCCAACAAATCTAGTAAC
>NC_043015.1:11118438-11148438 GCF_006345805.1 Octopus sinensis
TTTGTTGGAAAGTAGCCCATGTATTTGTATTTATTCGTTTATATTTTTCGGTGTGTATGAATTTAAGTGTATTCATGAGGCGCATATGTGTATGTATGCGTGTATGTGTCTGTATGTAATGATTAAATTTTTGAGAGAAATGTCTGTAATGTCGTAGATATTCCCACAGCAACTTTGATCATAAGTAACCATTTCCTCTTGGTTTCTTATTTTTTCGAGCATCTTAGTTTTTCATTTAGATGCAGATAAATTTTAAGAAAGATAAAAGCTCATCTGAGACAAAAAAAATATACATTCAGAAAATTTACTGTTTCTTTATTGTGTCTATATTTGTTAAACTTAGCTGTATTATTCCTTCCAATTGTCTCACCTTGATGTGTAGTCACCTTTGAATATATAAATTTATGCTCCATATTTTTATTTGTCTCGAGCAGACATAAACTTAACCTGTCAATATATAGTAACTCAGAAAAGGAAACACTATATTTCATCAATATGGAAGTTAAACACAAAAATATTTCATTCTGTTATTAAGTCTGATATATTTCTTATTTGTCTATTGCATAGTAGTTGTTAGACACTACACATTCTCACACTCTAGTTTGCATTTAAGAAGCAAAAAGGCAAACAGTAGTAACAGTACCCATTGAAATTCCATCGTTACTTTGGAAACAGTAAATATTATGCAACTTATATAGAAACATCAAGTAAATATTTGTCAAAAACAGTATTTTGTCTGAAGCTTTTGACTCTTGAGATTCTATAAAATCTATATAGAGAATAGTGGAAATACAGCCTTAAGAGAGAACAACTTTGAAAGCTATATATTTTTCTATACAATCTTCAACACCTGCACCTTGAACGTTGTTATACAACATTATCATCTTCACGTCCAGAAATAGTAGTTAAGATATTAAAAGGATTACATAGGTTAGTATATACGTACTAAGCAGTATGATTTAATGCTAAGGAAAGAAACCCTACAAACGTTTCATTTTCAAGACAGTAGAAAGAAAAGCCTGCAGTTTAATAGAATAGAAACAGAAAATATTAAATAGGTTTATAGTACGGTTAGAAACAACGCATTCAAAGACACAGAGATATTAAAGGTTTAGTAATATACCCAGTAATCAAAAGTTGAAGAAAAGCACGTTCTGGTAAATGAACTGTAAAATATATCGCATGGAGCGAGCGAGAGAAAGAATGTAATAATAATGTTAATTCTTTCTAACAGACTGAGTGTCAGAAAGTATGTAGAGAGGTGGGGAAAATATCGATTATTTTGACCTAGTTACTTGGTGGCATTATAAGTTGTCCACCCTGAAAGTTAAAAAAAACGACAATATTGTATTCTAAGCGGATTTCAATATAAAGAGCTAGAATTCATTTTTCTGCTACGCGCTTCTACCAAAACTCCATGTCAAACTTTTTATTTTTTTGTTATGGCATAAGGGCAAACATTTTTGAAAGAAGGTTTACTCGATTTCATCGACCTCCAAAAGGGCTTTGTAAATCATTTTATCGACACCGGACAGTTGCAAGCAAATTTGATCTCGCCGTGAACGTAAAGAGTCTGAGCAAATAACCCAAAATATATCGGTAAATATTCTAAAGTTTCTGCTAATCCAACGCTAATCAGCTAATCCACTAATAGTAGTAATAACAACCTAACATTAATACATTGTATATAACTCTTCCGTTTCTCCCGCAGAAAAATTGATTTTATTTTTGTACTATCTTCACTATGTTCCATTTCCTTTTGCAAGTCCAGGGTCGGCGAACAGGGGTAAATTACAAGTGGGGTAAAAATGAAATTCTCGAGGGTAATGAGGATTCATTTAACATAAATAAAATTATATAAAAAACGTGTTCCTTGTTACAACAGAATTTTGTCTTTCGGCATGAGGTGGAAGTCAAAAGTTTGCTCCCTTTTGCAGCAACACACCTTTGAAAAAAAAGATTAGATTTCCACTCTAATGAACATAAAATCAAAGCAGATTAATTGTTTGGACCTTGAAGACTGTATCCAAATATTTCTGGCTTCAAAATACCCAACTTTTGACATAATCGTTTCAAAAATAAATCATCATTTCTCCAAAAATGAAGTGAAAAAGTTTGTAGAAAAATCTTTTTCTTTCATCATGAGGATATTAACTTAATTTATCGCATTTGTTTTATATATATAGTTTTTTTATATTTATATTCTCCATACAACAATGTATAATAAACCTTTTGAATTCAAAGAATCTATGATTTTCTTCCTTTAAAATTATGAGGATAACATCAGCATAAATAAATATATTTGGGGGTAATTTATAAAAACAGTTCCCCGTTCCCTGCTATAAATAATTCCTACAGCTATGCAACGATATACGAAAAGCATCATCAAATTGCCTAGAAATTGTAGTCGACGGAAAACCAACTGTAATATTTTGAATATTTATTTACCATAACAAGTAATATACTCCTGGACGATATACAGATGTATAGCTGTACTATTATGCATGCGAAATGTGTGTGAGCGTCTGTGTTTCTGACTTATCAACAATTAACAGATATTATTAACATACGCACAAACATATATATTATTAGACTACAAGAAGACTATTGACAGTGACTTCGAAAATCCGTCCTAATTAGTCTCCTGTTAAAACTATCATGCAAAAGAAAAGAATACTGCATGCGCACATATCGATATATATATATGTATGTATATGTATCTATCTATATATATATATATATATATATATATATATATTGATATTTATGAATACATGCGAGTATTATGTATATACGTCTACAAGATACACAAGTAGCCGCAACCGCACACGCGCACACACACATGCACTCAGTTGCACTTACACACACACACACACACACACACACACACGCACACACAACTAATGTGTTCATTGAATCTTCATTAGATTTATGCCTTATCACCCGGTATTTATAGACAATAAATCAACAAAGTACTTTATAAATTACCGTTGTCGAACGCAATGAATCTCGGGATAGTATCGAAGGTTTATATATAGAGCGTATATGAGATATCTTTGCAATAATAGTTGAAGTGTTTTTATATGAGCTTGCAATTCAATGAGAGAAATAGCGATTCACAATAGCTTGGCACATCTCCAAAGTATTGTAAATACAACTCTAACGTATCACTAGCTTTTCGGTATTTTGCTGTACTAAACAAAATTTTAGCTGGACGAAAAACATCATTTTTTGAAAAACCTTCAAAATATATAGTACTATATAGTGTAAGGAATGGTTGAATTTTGCTTTGAATAACAAAACTATGGGTTTAGCGTAACTTACTGCGTTGCTTTACAAAAGGGGAGGATATAGCTATAGATAATATACAATGAAAGTACACTGTAACTTTTGCGCAAAGTAATAACCCTAGGTGGAATCTGAAGAAAGAAATGACATGAAAATTGAATAAAACAAATTTCGAAATTGTATAGCATACCTCCTCCAATAATTGAATTATACGTGGTCTGATGAATAAGTATGCGGACTCTTGCTATAGCACAGAAGTCAAAGCACGCACAATAAAGCCACTTAGCACGTATTGATCTTGAACCCTGCTGTGCATGCACAGTAGGCTTTAACTTTCTACCTCACCTCCGACGTTTACAGCAGTGCTTGGAAGGAAGGTGTGCAGAGTTTTGTCGTAGCTTTGACCATGACAGTGAAAGTGGAGCAGAGATTCTGCATCAACATTTGATAAAAAGATCGGCGATACTTGCTTAGAATCCTACGCAAAGTTCTCAAAAAGATTTGATCGTTCCAAACAAAATCAAGGAGATGTTGTGCAAGTGCGTCCCTTTGGTCAGCTGAAAGCAATTTTCGCACAAACTTGGCAGACACGCGTCTCATACACAATTCTTCAGTGATAATGGACTGAACTGAACCGTAACTAATCTGCATATCCTCTGATAAATCAGGGATGGTGATTCGACGATTTCCCCTCACAGCTGCACGCACATCTGGGTGGTGTTTTTCTCAGTTTTGCTGGTTGCAGGTCTCCATGAACGTTCCTTAGCATCGACCTATTTTCAGGAATCTTGGAGACGGTTGAACCACTCGTACACTTGCGCATGGCACATATATTCTTCTCCGTGCACTTTCTGCAATTTTGCGTAGGCCTCTAAGCTGGTATCGCCATCACATCTTTCTTTGTTATTGTCAATGAGACGATCACACTCTACACACGTTGCTTCCGAGCACGGATGTAAACAGCGGAAGTGGACTGAAACGTTCAAACTTCGTGCGCATGCACAGTACTGATCAATGTCAATCTGTGCCAAGTGTCCTTACTATGGCAACAGTCCGGATAGTTATTGATCAGACCTCGTATGTGTATTCATACCGCCTTCATACTTACATACATATACATATATATATATATATGTATATAATATATATATATATATAATATATATATATATACATATATATATATATAGATATATATATATATACATATAGAATAGATAGATAGATAGTTAGATATTAATATATATATATATATACATGCATATATATACATACATACATACATACATACATACATATATATAATTATATATATTGTATAGAGGGCATTATTACACATAAATGCCTCACACTAAGAGGGACAAAGTCATTACTACCAAAATTATACTAATCATACCCAAATGCAGTTTTTCAAAGCAAGACATTTAAAAAATGAATTTAGTTCTGTATCACCGTGATTTCACATTCAACTTACGTCTTATGATCATCAGCAGAACTGATCTGAACACATCATAAATAAACTACCAACCTTACGTAGCGAAGACGAACAGACAACTGCTCACTCCGGCCAAGCACATGGAATGTTTATAAATCATATATCGGTAAATGGGGGCTTTTTTACGAACTGCATGTCGGGTAATGAAAAGTATTTCGGAATAAGTTTAACAATTAAGGATAATCTCTTAATAAGGGATCTTAACAAGAAATTATCAGGCAGCTAGCGTGAAAACCTCATAAAAGAAAAGAATTCAAAAATAAATTTTTTCTTTTGAACAAATTAATTATATCTATATTGTATAGAGGGCATTATTACACATAAATGCCTCACACTAAGAGGGACAAAGTCATTACTACCAAAATTATACTAATCATACCCAAATGCAGTTTTTCAAAGCAAGACATTTAAAAAATGAATTTAGTTCTGTATCACCGTGATTTCACATTCAACTTACGTCTTATGATCATCAGCAGAACTGATTCTGAACACAGTTCGTAAAAAAGCCCGCCATTTACCGGATATATGATTTATAAACATTCCATGTGCTTGGCCGGAGTGAGCAGTTGTCTGTTCGTCTTCGCTACGTAAGGTTGGTAGTTTATTTATGATGTGTTCAGAATCAGTTCTGCTGATGATCATAAGACGTAAGTTGAATGTGAAATCACGGTGATACAGAACTAAATTCATTTTTTAAATGTCTTGCTTTGAAAAACTGCATTTGGGTATGATTAGTATAATTTTGGTAGTAATGACTTTGTCCCTCTTAGTGTGAGGCATTTATGTGTAATAATGCCCTCTATACAATATAGATATAATTAATTTGTTCAAAAGAAAAAAATTATTTTTGAATTCTTTTCTTTTATGAGGTTTTCACGCTAGCTGCCTGATAATTTCTTGTTAAGATCCCTTATTAAGAGATTATCCTTAATTGTTAAACTTATTCCGAAATACTTTTCATTACCCGACATGCAGTTCGTAAAAAAGCCCGCCATTTACCGGATATATGATTTATAAACATTCCATGTGCTTGGCCGGAGTGAGCAGTTGTCTGTTCGTCTTCGCTACGTAAGGTTGGTAGTTTATTTATGATGTGTCAGAATCAGTTCTGCTGATGATCATAAGACGTAAGTTGAATGTGAAATCACGGTGATACAGAACTAAATTCATTTTTTAAATGTCTTGCTTTGAAAAACTGCATTGGGTATGATTAGTATATAATTTTGGTAGTAATGACTTTGTCCCTCTTAGTGTGAGGCATTTATGTGTAATAATGCCTCTATACAATATAGATATAATTAATTTGTTCAAAAGAAAAAAATTATTTTCGAATTCTTTTCTTTTTGAGGTTTTCACGCTAGCTGCCTGATAATTTCTTGTAAGATCCCTTATAAGAGATTATCCTTAATTGTTAAACTTATAATTATATATATATATATTCATACATGTACAAACACACCGCACAGACCTATATATATATATATATGTAATGTGTGTATTTATGCCTCTGGGTGCTTGTTGATGACTCCTTGAACTCATTTATATCTAGCTATTTCGTTATCAGCCACATCAATCACATGGTGACTTCCATTTGTGTATATTTATATTGATTTTGTTGTTTTGTTTTTGTTTACGCTGTTTTTCCCTTTGTTGTGTGATATATGATGTCGACCATTCCTAAGGTAAGTGGATAGTGAGTAGGCGCCAAGCAATTCTAAGTTCATAGCCATTAGCCCGTAAAAGTACTTAGTTTTTTTGAAACTGTTTTTATTATTTAATTACACGTAATATATAGGTTTCGGTTGTCCAGAAGGTTCTGAGTGTTTTTTAGCTGAATCTTTTAACACTTCATTGAACACACCTGAAACGTAAAATAGCTAAAATTTGGGGGTTGTTTAAAGTGCTACTGTATCTCTTCTGGTTTCTTTCCTGACTAAAAATAGATTTATCTTTCATTCCACCCACCCGTTATTGAAATGTGAAATGAGTAACCAAAATGTTGATATTTGCGTTGTAATGCTTCCTTGTTTTTTTTTTAAAAAGGAGAAAATGCTGCAAAGTTTTGCAAAACCATTTGTGAAGTCTATGGTGATGATGCTCTAGGTGAAACAGCTGTTCGAAGGTGGTTTGCAAAGCTGGAGAGTGTTGCTTGTATGATGACAGTCGCAGTGGAAGACCTTCGAAATTGGATGAAGATGTTTTGAAGGCAAAAATCGAAGAATACTCAAATATCACGACTAGAGTACTTGAAGAGGAGTTGGGGTATTCTAAAAGTACTGCTCAATAACACCTAGCGAAACTAGGATACATTTCTCGTTATAATGTATGGGTCCCACAACAAACTCTCAGAAAAGAATTGAATGGACCGGTATTGCGTTTGCCATATGCTTTTGAAACGGAATGAAATCATGTTTTTTTTTTTGTAAACAACGTGAAACTGGAGATGAAAAATGGTTTGTGTACGAAAACATAGCACGAAAAATATGCTTGAGTTTGCGTCAGGATCCTCCAAAACAGTAACCAAAGATGAATATCCACGCTAAAGTTTCTTTATTATCTATTTATTATGAGCTTCTCCCACAACGAATCAGAGCATGTATTTTGATGTGTACTGTTATCAGCTGGTGAATTTGAACTTTTAAAAAAAATCAAAATATTGAGCCCGAACGTTGCCAACAGGAAAGGGGTAGTGTTCTAACGAGACAATGCCTGACTACATGTAACTTTGACTACCCGAACAATATTACATAAATTTACTGGGATCTTTTACTTCATCCACCATATTCTCCTGATATTGCACCATCCGACTACCACTTGTTTTTGTCTCTACAAAACACATTGCAAGGAAAAATATTTAATGACTTAGATATAGTCAAAATGCATCTATATGACTTTTTCTTCAAAACCAATCAAATTTTATGCTGGTGGAAAATTTAAATTGCCTGATAGATGGACAAAGATTATTAATAATAATGGAAATTATTTCATTGAATAAAATTTATTGAAAGGTCAAATATTTATATATCTTTCTGGATATTAAAAAACGCTAAGAACTTTCCGGGCAACGTAATATATGGCAAAATAGTATTCATAATAGATTATGATTTGTTACACTTGGTGTTTTACATACTACATTCTTCTATTCTTTGGACAGAATGCTTGTAGTTAATATCAGCAACTGTATTTTTGTTTGCATTGTACTTTAATTGTTTTTATTTCTATTTTTACTATATTGTGGATATTTATTTTTCTATACTGTCGATGTCGTGGTTGTTTGTCACTGGTCCGACATGATGGATATGGGAATTGAAGAAATGAATTCAGCATCGCATATTCCATTTTGACATTATTTATCTAAGACTTCATTCGCTAATACTAATTTCGTTTTTAAGATATTAACTATGTAAAGCTTGAAAATGATTTATTGCATATTTCTAACAGGTTCAAACAAGCTGAAAAATCACCTCACACTCTTTGCTTCATGTATGTATCATTTTTATATATTCCTACACTTTTATTGAGAGACCTCTTAGATGTATCTATTTAAATGTTCATGTATTTTCATAAAATGTTGGTGTATGTTTATTACAGTTTACATACTGAGTATAATTCTATAACCTAAATAAACTCACAGAAATGCAAGCATGCAGGAGACGTGGGATCAAGATTCAGAGGTACCATGAGGTGTTTACTATTCAAAATGTTTTAGCCGAAAATTTATATGGTATTATTCATAGATCTGTCCAAGGTTCATTATCCCAACACATACACACACACACACACACACATATATATATATATATATATATATATATATATATATATATATATATATATATATATATTTAAAATAGTAAAAAGTGAAAAAACTACAGAAGGCTTGTTTTAAAAGGTTAAAAAATTTTTTTTTTTTAACCTTTTAAAACAAGCCTTCTGTAGTTTTTTCACTTTTTACTATTTTCTATATATTCAACCACGTGCTTTCACAAACCAAATTTCTCATCTCTCTCTCTCTCTCTCTCTCTCTATATATATATATATAATATATATATTATATATATATATATATAATATATATATTTAAAATAGTAAAAAGTGAAAAAACTACAGAAGGCTTGTTTTAAAAGGTTAAAAAATTTTTTTTTTTTAACCTTTTAAAACAAGCCTTCTGTAGTTTTTTCACTTTTTACTATTTTCTATATATTCAACCACGTGCTTTCACAAACCAAATTTCTCATCTCTCTCTCTCTCTCTCTCTCTCTCTCTATATATATATATATATATATATATATATATATAATATATATATATATATATGAATATATATATTTATAAATTGATGTATATGTGTGTATGCCCGCGCGTGCGCGCGCGTGTGTGTACCCGCACGTGCGCTCATCTGTGTGTAGGTATGTATGTATCTTATATCTTTTGTCTTTTACCCGTTTCAGTCGTTAGACGGTGGCCATGCTTGGGCTTCACCTGGTGAAAGTTTTATGACTTGAACCTACCCCAGTCTTCTGTTCTTTTATTAAGCCCGTTACTCATTCTATCATTCTTTTTGCTGACACGCTAAGTTACGGTGACCAACACAGACGCATAAACACTCACTCCATATATATATATATATATATATCCGAGAGGCCTCTTTCAATTTCCATGTAACAAATCTACTCAGCTTCGGGCAGCTTTGATGCTCTAGTAGAAGATAAGTGCCCAAGCTGCCACGCAGGTTAACTGAAAACAGAAGTATATGGTGAAGTTTCTTAACATAAGATGATTTCTGGAGACGAATGCCGCTGGTGTGTTACTTTAAACAGTATATCCACGTTAAGTATGTTATAGAGAATTTCTACTTTGAAATAACACTTACTGCGCAAATAACGAATACACACACATTCACAATCACCACCACTAACACCATCCACAAATAAGAATTGGAGATAACAAGATATAGGCGAAAGAGTGGCTGTGTGTTAAGCAGCTTGCTTATGAACCACATGGTTCCGGGTTCAGTCCCACTGCGTGGCAACTTGGGCAAGTGTCTTCTACTATAGCCTCGGGCTGACCAAACACTTGCGAGTGGATTTCGTAGACGGAAACTGAAAGAAGCCCATCGTATATACTTATGTATATATGTTTGTGTGTGTATATGTTTATGTGTCTGTCTTTATCCCCAACATTGCTTGATGGTGGTGTGTTTACGTCCCCGTAACTTAGCGGTTCGGCAAAAAAGATCGATAGAATAAGTACTAGGCTTACACATAATAAGATCTGGGATCGACTTGCTCGACTAAAGACGGTGCTCCAGCATGGCCGCAGTCAAATGACTGAAACAAGTAAGAGAGTAATAGACTATATAATTTCTAGAAATTCAGAAAGCACGAAATAGAAGTATATCTAATCGTTATGAAGTTGACTATATCGAGTTAAGTGCAATAGACCCAGTCATGTCCATTGTTTTCATTTACTTGCAAATATAGTCGTGTTTTTTTCTAACTAAAGTAATTTTGAAAGATAATGTGTTTCTTGAAATTCTTTTCTGTTCTACTTTCGCTTTAGAGACGCTAGATTTTTATCTTCATCAGGCTATCGTCAAAATTTCACCTAATTAAGAGCTTTTGGCATATATCATTCAGTACACCACGACTTATCTCATTTATCATAATGTTGGTTAGAACTCCGACAATGTACAGCATGGATTTAAATAGACGTTATACACAATACAAAAGCCACACTAACTGTAAACACTGGGACAATGAGTTTTCTTGTAGATTACATTGGCTATACAGATGATTTTGGAAATCCTCAGGCATGTGCAATTTCTGCAATAAGTAGATACTTCTGTTGAACAGAAAAAATACCACTTAGACACGAATCTCATCGAGTTGAAACCAAGTAAATGAATCGAAAACGACGTTAGTCACAATAAAGAAGCTTCAAATTAATAGAAAATCATTACGTTTTCTTTCAATCTCTCTAAATTAATTTACGGTAGTTTTACGTACATTTCTCGACTTTGTTCAACACTGGAGTTAATCTTAATTTGGAAGCATTAGCCGAGACATAGCTATTTGCAGAGCTGATACGCATATTAAACGTTAGCCTTATTTATTGGACGGTGGCTATGCTAAGGCACCAACTTGAATGGTGTGGTCGTGCAAATTTAAACCCATATGGATGTGTAGGTTCTGCTGCATACACTAACGGTTCCCGTTGCGAAACTGATAAGTTACGGCGATGCAAACAGGCGAACACCAGTTTTCAATTGGTCGGTGGGGAAAAACAGAAAAACGAAGATGCGCACACAGATACGTTTTTGCGCACGCACGCACCTGCATACAAGCACACACACAAATACACAAACACACTCGTGCGCGCACACACACGCACCACATATGTATATTATATATATATATAGATATATATATATATATATATATAGATCGTTAGCCACTACAGATTTTTTTCTCTCATTTTCTCTCTTTGTTTTCTGTGTTCCTTTCAGTAGAAGAGCGTAGGCTCGAAACGTTAAAAATGTTTTCTATTCCTGAGCGTTATACTAATACATTTGTCTTTTTTGTACACCACATGTCTTCGTTTTTTTTTTCGTATACTGTCCCTATATATATATACATATATAAACAAACATGGATGGCCGTTACGTCAGGCCAGGTAAGGTACCGTACGGTAGATGAATATTAATATAAATATATATAATATATATGTATGCATATATATAATATATAATATATATATGTATATATACATACGTATACGTACATACTTAGATGAATACGTATATACATATGCATATGTGGGCACGGAACGTCACAAAATGTAAACAACAAAAAATACCGAAGTAAATATATATATAATATATATATATATATATATATATTATATTAAATTAGAGATAAAACCACTATTAGGCAAATCATACAATGAAAAACTCAGCCAATACATAAGATTAATTATTTATATTATTTTAAATATATATCAAAATTATTAAAAAAATGATCGTAGTGTTATACTAATTATCTTTTTTTAATAAAAATTCCACCGTTCATAGTTAAGGATGTATGGCTCACAAGAAGCGCCGTGCTAAACACGCTTGAATCTTCTTTCAGATGCATATTGGAGAAGAGGGTCTCGAGCACTCATCATGCTTCGCTCGACATTCTTAAGAAAAAAACTGCGCCAGGAATGGCTTCGACCCCAAAAGAACGGCTGCGTGCCGGGTGTGAAGTATTTGCACCTAGACTTAAGGCTGTGGTTCGAAACAAAGGTGGTCATATGGAATAAATGTTGTAGTGTCATAATTTTGTTTCCTTTACCATTGCATCGCAACGCTCGGACCCGAAATATAACAATATTTTGCTTTGACAAAATTGGAGAAAGAGTTGTTGCCTTAATTTTGGGACACCCAGTACACATACACACTGACACACACATATATATATATGTATGTATTGAGATATATATATATATATATGTATGTATTGAGATATATATATGTATGTATTGAGATATATATATATATATATATATATATATACAGAGAGAGAGAGAGAGAGAGATATATTTAGATAGATTGATAGATAGATATATATATATATAGATAGATAGATAGATAGATAGATAGATAGATAGATAGATAGATAGATAGATAGATAGATAGATAGATAGATAGATAGATAGATAGATAGATATACATATAGATCACATGTACACATTCATACCGTATGTCATGTATGCGTATATGTGTGTGTCCGTGTTATATGCATAGGTGTGTGTTTGTGTCTATGTGTCTCTGAATGGATATTTATAGGTCAACTAGATTAGTCATTTGTATGCCATACAAAACCTTTCTATTTATTCGTGAAATTTCTAAATGATTATTGCTGTTTGCAACATACCGGATGTTTTAGTACTTTTAGATTTGGTATCAAGGGAATATGATTAAAAGAACGACGATTGAATTTGAAATATTCACACCTTCTTTGTAACAGCACTGCGGCGGCTTTGCAAAGACTCTTCACAAGACAATTACATAGAAATCACAAAAAGAGCCTACCGCATTCTAATTTGGAAAACTGCTTTCCAAACTCATTTCAATGTGATCACAAGTCAAGCCACAATGTTTCCTCATTCACTTCCATATATATCTATAACACACACACACACACATATTTACAAATCTCCTTCTTACTCGTACACATTCCTCGCATCCTTCTCATATACGCACGCACATATACATATATAAATATATACATGTGCATATGTACCCGTGTGTGTATATATGTACGTATGTATATATATACACACACACATATATATATATATATATATATATATATACACACACATTCGTACGAACATATAAATACACATGTATATATATGCAAACACATGTTTATAAGACAGCATGGACATGTATATCAGACATACATTTATACACACACAAACACACACACATATATGTACGTATATATATTCACTTATATACACATATAAATATAGATGTACACTTATAAATATTACATACCTATATATGTATATATATATTTGTATATTTATACATTTATGAATATATATATATATATATGTGTATACACACATACATATGCAGATATAAATGTACACATACATACTATATGTTGTTACGTATATATATATATATATATATATATATATGTGTGTGTGTGTGTGTGTTTGTGTGTATGTATGCTTATATGTATGTATATATGTGTCTGTGTGCTTGTGTTGTGTGTGTGCTTGTGTCTGTGTGTGCTTGTGTCTGTGTATTCTTGTGTCTGTGTGTGCTTGTGTCTGTGTGTGTATGCTCATGTTACTGTACGTATGTGTACGCTAATGTGTTTGCCTTCCCCGTTTAATTAGTATTCATTTATGAAAAAGGCTGAAGGCTATTTGGAACCTGCTCCACTAATAGGTGCAGTCCTGTAGTGAGGTCACCATATGCGCAAATAAACACATTTAACTCAGAATATAATTGCCTTCATCTTTGAACACGATATACAAGCCATAGAAATTCGTATTCTATATTCTCGTAAATTGTATTCTTGAATCTTTTGGTAGTTTTGCCTTTTGGTTATTGGCACTGTCATGATTCCATACTGATATAACTGCGGCACGAAACAAATGTGCAAATCAAGTCAATTTAACTCACAAACATGAAACGAAGGAAATACACAGAAGTACAAAACCATGTATGCGATATGTGTCAATATATCAGCATGTATAGTATATGAATGATTTGTGTCTACTTCTGTCCCTCTACTCTCATTCTCCCTATATATGGGTGTGTGTATGTGAATGTCTATGTAAGTATATGTATATATGTATTTGATTTATATAAATGTATATACATAAGCATACACACACAAACACACACAAACTCGCACACAGACATTACTATATATATATATATATATATATATATATATATATATATATGTCTGTAGACAGACAGACAGACAAACAGGCAGACAGACAGACAGATAGACATACAGATAGAAAGATAGATAGATAGATAGATAGATAGATAGATGATAGATAGATAGCTAGGTAGGTAGGTAGGTAGATAGATAGATAGATCGATAGATAGATAGATAGATAGATAGATAGATAGATAGATAGATAGATAGATAGATAGAGAATGGATAGATAGATATAGATAGATAGATAGATAGATAGATAGATAGATAGATAGATAGATAGATAGATAGATAGATAGATTCATCCATCTTAACGCTTTTTGTGTGATTTACGTCTGCAGAGGGAGAGAAAAGACGAGATTGTATATCTACTACCTTAATTTCAACATTTCTCGGTGAGAAGCCAACGAATCACAACTTTCAGACAATGAACATTTGTATTTGGAGGGTAAATAGCAATAAGTTTAACTTCGTACTTTTAGTTCGGGTTCGTTTACTTTTTCATGTTTTTCTTTTGTTTTTCGCATGTTCACACAAAACTTGAAATCACGCGAAGCGCCCTGTTGACATTGACAACATAAAAAAAAAAGCAGGTATACAAATACAAACATGCTGGAAATTAATATGAAATGGCCTATACGCTATTTACTTTAGATATATAATGCTAAAGTCAAAAGTGTAAAACATCAAATAAATGTGCGTTTCCTGCTTCACCGTTTGTAAACAGTAGCCCCATTGGCTTAAATAGAAGGTGAATAATGTACAAGAAGAATAAGTGAATAAAACAAGGAATTTCATCCCTACACCCTGACACCAATTCGCCGTTGGCTAACTGCGACATTTCAACAACATACGACTTTCAATAACCAACTTATAAACACTACAAAAATTACATTATTCTTGTGATTTTATTTAGTGTATTCATTATTTTCTTCGTGTTACACGACAGGTAATGCCATGATATCGACTATTCATTCAATGCATCACTTCAAGGCAGCCGGTTACATGTTTACAAGTTAAGCGTATAATTGGGGCACTTAATTACGGTGTGAGACACTTCCTGCATGATTTCAGGTATGTCATTTACGAAGATAACTTTCCTTTTTGATTTAGACGTCTCCCCATTATCTTGTTGAAGTGTCTCTTGCCCTTAATTTCGAACAAAATCATCCTCTATGGAATCCGATTCCCTTATATTACTGGTTGTTTCTATTTACTTTATAACTCATTTATTGACGTGGTCCGAATCCCTTTGACGAGGATTCACCAAAGTTCCTATCGGTATCTCTACTCACACTGTTTTATGACATATCACGTTTTTCACTATAACACCTTCAAGTCTATTGACTTGTGTGGTTCTTCTATATTCTCTGCCGACCCAGGTTTTACGCATTTTAGGACGGACTTTTCGACTCTTGAGTACACTCACGTAGTTTAGCTATTCAGTCGAAACCAGGAAACAGGCTGTGGCCACTTCCGTACATTGATGCATCAGTGGATCTAGACAAGAGCTAGATACAGGATTAGGAGCCAAAGAATTTCACCGCGTGCATCAGAGATTACACATCACCTCCCTACAAAATTCCAGCTCAGACGAAAGGACATCAAAATCATATGTGAGTTATATCGAAAACGAAAATGCAGCCATCAAAATATAACAAATTATCAGAAGCAGTGAAGATGAAAAGACGTGTGAGACAACGAGGTATATTATCATCGTATGTAATAGATATATTCAGAAAATACGTACTCAGAGGACTCAGTCAGTGGCATGAACATGTAATATAGAAGGTAGGGTGATGATATAACAGTTATTGGCAGAAATAAATACGTAACTACAAGTTGTTGACTAAAAGAGTAAACTAATAAGGAAGGTCTAAATATAAATATACAACTGAGAAAGACAATGATTATTCTTAAAACAGAACAAAAGCAAGTAGATATGAATGAGTAAGGATTGAGCTCGATTACCGGGCTTTACTCTCATTATAATTGTAGAGGGACAGGACAATTCAGAAACATCGGGTATATAGAAATAAACACACACACACACAAATATATATACATATATATATATATTATATATATATATATATATATATATATATATATATATAATTGAGTAGTTGAATGAATTATCTTATTATGGATAATTCGGTTAACCGATACCTGCGTAGCAAAGTTACGTCAGAAAAACACGGTTGAAGCTACATGCCTAGGGCAGAGATCACGTGCTATCGTGTGTAAATTCGTGTTTTTTTGAATACAAATAAATGAAAGAATGGAGTTGAACACCGAATTAACAAATGATTAACAATGAGAAATAAAGGAATTTTGTTAATTCGTCGTTCAACTCCATTCTTTCATTTATATATATATATATATATAACAGTAGGTGATTAATTTCTTATTAGACTTTTATTAGGTACAACATATGTTTCAACCCATGTGTCTGGGTCTTTTCAGGTACATTGATAAAGGAGTCTCACTAGAACCTTCAGTGTCGGCTGGCTTGTTGTTATATGATCATCAAGTTCGGGAATGAATAAAAGTAAATAACATTATAGAAACGCAAAAAAATCAGATATGAACGTGGAAACCATGCGTTCCAGTTCAAATAAATTAACCTAAACAGGTTTCGCTGTCGTAACTGCTTAAAGGGAAAAGAACGTAGGAGAAAGGAAGATTAATACTTAGACGAGTTGTTTTATGTTCGTGCCTATACACACACACTCACACACACAAACATATATATATATATATATATATATATATATATAATATATATACATTTATGTATATATATATATACTTATATATATATATATATATATACATATGTATATATATATATATATACATACACGCTCATATATATATATATATACATGCACATACACAGATACATAAAGATGCTTGCAGATACATACATAGACCCAGATACATACACACACGAGGACAAACACTCACACACCCTTATTATACATATATATATATTCTTTTACATACACATACGTACGTATTTATATACATGCATATTTATATTCATACATATATAGATACATCAGGATTATTATGATACATACTATTACTTAGTTATTAGAGTTATCATTTTTATTACTACTACTTGGGGTGTACTGTATTTTCCTATGGTAACCGGCCTTAGGGCAGTTCTATAATAGGTTGCGAGTTTGTTGGATATATTCTCGTTCGCGGATAATCTAGACATTCTGGCCGGGATATTCTTAACTAGTCCCCTAGTTAAGGATTGTGGACGATTAGATCTAATGTTTATGTATGTTAATCTCCCATAGGATTTATGAAACTGTTCGTGTAGACCAGTACCCAAATCGAAAGTAGCGTCTAAAAAAGTTTATCTACGGTATTCGCTATTTATGGTGATAGAGAATCCGAAATTAAAAAAAACATATGCAAATATTTATTATATTTTTCTCGCTGTACTTTACTGCATTTATATATGAAGAATAATATGTCGTTCTGTACCGACGTCCACTCATTGCTAGAATATATAATTGTATCTGGGTTAGGATGGCCGTAACACCGAGGTTTGTTATTTCTGCAGAATCAGATGTTCCCATAGCTATATCAAACGTATTTAGAGCATCAGACCGGTTCCATAGTTTATTATCAAAATCTACTAGGGTTCCACGCGCGGCTAATATTATGTCAATTTCGTATGTAGAAAGATCAGAAATATTTCTAGAAGAGAAATAGGGTTAATGGTGTAATACTCTTGAATGAATTTACTGGGTTGATTAGTTTGTAGATGATTAAACCACCCGATTGCGTGTTGTATGTCAGACCACAGTGCAAAAGTGCTTTTAGATATATATAAGTTTAGGCATAATCCTATCGATTATCGTTTTACCAATCCTGCCAAGGTCCAATTTCGAGGGGCAGATTAGGCTAACTTAAAGAGCAATCCTAAAATCAGGTTTATGGTCTTTCAGTATTATTCGACGTTTTTGTGGTACACAAGGTTCAGTCCTATCGTGTATTTTTAGATTATGCTTAGAGAAAACTATCAACACAAACACATTAAACCCATAACGTTGCAAAATCCCAACACCACGCCATGCACTCGAACAAACAGACCTAACAGAAAATACAAAAGCCTGATGTCCTTTGGTATAACCCAATCTGGGACTCAAACTTCTCATCCAAGATCAGAAACAATTTTACTCTTCACTCAATCCTTCCTTCCCTAATAACGGAGAGTACAGCAAAATATTCCACCTTCACACCATAAAACTGTCCGATGCTAACTCATTAAATATAGAACACCACATTCCTAGGATTAATAATCATAAACTAAGATAGCGAACAGACTGCACTTAAAATAAGACCGTAAGGATGTCATTCTGCTTGACACCATTCTCTACAGAAATGGGTCCTGCCTTGCCAATACTAACATTAACCGTGAATACCTGGACAAGATCCATACTTTCTTATCCTCTTTACTCCACACCTATTTGCTCTAAATTTTAAAGTTTTCCAGTCTCTTAATCATGACCCTCTTTATGCAGGTGACTGTGATTTAGTCGGATGACATGCACATACATATGAATCGTGTTTCAGCTTCTTGCAAGGCATTTGGACTCAGCATTAGCTTGGATAAGGCTGTTGTAATGCTGCAGCCTGCACCAGGAAATCCATATGTGGAACCAGCTATTTTGGTTGAAGGAACAATTCTGAAAGCGGTAAACAAGTTTGTCTACTTGGACAGCACACTCAGAACGAAATCCATCTCCTACTATTAATTATTACTATTACCCTAACTGCCACTGCGGTGTTCCTAAAGTAGACCCAACGGAAGTGTACCACAAATGTGGAAGACAACAAGTCATTTGAGGGCGGTCATGCTAGAGAACCGCCTTTACTCGAGCAACACGACCCCGGGACTTATTCTTTTGTAAGTCCATAACTTATTCTATCGGTCTCGTTTGCCGAACCGCAAAGTAACGGGGACATAAACACACCAGCATTGGTTGTCAAGCAATGCTAGGGGGACAAACAGAGACACACAAATACACACACACACACACATATATATATATATACACATATATACGACGGGCTTCTTTCAAAAGGCTTTGGTCGGCCCGAGGCTATAGTAGAAGACACTTACCCAAGATGCCACGCAGTGGGACTGAACCCGGAACCATGTGATTGGTAAATGAGCTACTTACCACACAGCCACTCCTGCGCCTATATATATATATATATATATATATTATATATATATATATATATACACACATACATACAAACATACAAGAATAAAAACGTATTTTAAACAAAAATATGAGCATCCTCATAATAATATAGGCGTACATTTTTGTCGTGCCAGAATTAGTTATTTTACAATTGTTGAAGATTATTTTTGGGAAATGGTTTGTTCAAAATATTTAGATTCATTATTTTCATGTTAATGTTAGCCACTTAGTGGTATATGTGGCTAATACGCAGCAGGAAAAAAAGCAAGCTAAAAATATTTTACTTGAAATTTAAATTGCGATGTCCTTTGTTCTAAATTATATTTATGAGCACTAATAATATAAATTTGAATATAATTTCAATACATAAATCCTCGCTTCGCTTAATTGCAGAAATAAATATTCAACATAGGGAACACTGGACATTTATATGTGTGCCTGTGAGTGTGTGTGCATGTATATATATATATTATATATATATATATATATATATATAATAAATAACAATATGGTAATAAGAAATTTTGGGGAAGCATCTTATTGTATTTCTCTCTCTCTCTCTCTCTCTCTCTCGATATATATATATATATATATATATATATAAGATACATATTAAGATACATATATATGTATGTATATATATATATAAATATATATATATATATACATAGATAGATAGATAGATACATACATACATACATACATACATACATACATACATACATACATACATACGTGTAATATTCCTGGGTTAGAAAACCTATACTGCTAGAAATAAGAGCTAATAGGCTATATTTCTGCTGTCAAACCACGTATAATTGTATAGGGACCGTGGATGGCTGGAAATTGGCCACCGTGATATTACAGTGGTCTATTTCTGGCCATCTGCGGTCCCTGCCGGCGTGCATCTATGCAATTATATGTGAGTTGACAGCAGCAACAGATCCCTGCACCTATTATCTGCAGCTATGTAGGTGTTCTAACACCCTCAGTCATAGATAATATCATATATTCTTTTACTTTTCGGTGAAACTCTGACATTTAGCTGCGTCATTTAAGTATTTATATAGAAATATATGCACATTCATATATGCATATATATATATATATATATATGCATGTATGTATACATACTTATATGTATGTATATATATGTATATATATATATAGAGAGAGAGAGAGAAAAAGACAGAAACAGAGAGAGACTGAGAGAAAAGATGAAAAAGCATAGAAGATGTGTTTTACAGGATTTAAGTGTATATTAGAGCGATGATAATGAAGATATACAATTTTGTACAAAATAAGGCTTTGTTCTTTCAACATAATTGAAATAAAGACTGGTTTTGCATTGCTCATTAAACTGAGTGTTAAAAGAAATAATTTATTACGGGGGAAAAATATTGATGTGGGAGGTAATTGGTCACTCATTTTGCAGTAAATGGAGGTAAATGTGCACTTGTTTTATTTTTTTCCTGTTCACTGCTTTATTCTGGTTTACATATTCCATTGGATTGGGTAAGTCCTTTATTTTTAATATGGGCTCATATTTAATTCTGGTTTATATTTTTGGATAAATGAGGCCTCTTTTTTCAGTCTTGCTTGTCTTGAGATCAAGAAGGCAAATTGATAAAATGTGAAAATTTCTAATTGTAGTTGTAATTGTTCTGCACATTCGTCAATGTGGTGATTGGGGTATATTTGGCAATATTGTGGGGAGAAAATTTGTTGTCTGTGGACAGTACATCTCTTAAGGAACAAATTTCCTGTTGTGCTAATAAAATTTCCATGGTAGGCCGGGCATCTGATTACATAAATGAGGTTTTGGGAGATGCAACTAAAGTTAGATTTGATTTGCGAATATTTGTCCTTGTCTGAAATGGAATTCCGAACCTTCC
Source organism: Octopus sinensis (assembly GCF_006345805.1). Classification (NCBI taxonomy): domain Eukaryota; kingdom Metazoa; phylum Mollusca; class Cephalopoda; order Octopoda; family Octopodidae; genus Octopus; species Octopus sinensis. The sequence continues at coordinate 11,139,812 of NC_043015.1, forward strand.
AACATATTGGGACATGTTCTGCAATTAGGGCGACCATACTTCACGACTCTTGCGTCCGTTGTTCTAGAGAAAAGTTTGGCATTGGTTCGGCAAAAGAGACCGATAGAATAAGTACTAGGCTTACAAAGAATAAGTCCTAGAGTCGACTTGATCGACCAAAGGTGGTGCTCCAACTTGGCCGCCGTCAAATAACTGAAACAAATAAACGAATAATAAAAGAATATTAATATACATATGTGTGTATACGCGCGCGTGTGTGTGTGTATATATATATATAGATATTTATGTGTATATGCGACTGTATTTTACACGTGTGTATGTGCGTGCGTGTGTGTTATCTGGTTTTACACGTACGTGCGTATCTTGATCTATGTACGAATCTATGCACATATGTATATATATATATATATGTTTTGTGTATGCTGATTTGTGTATATATATATGCACATATGTACATTCGTATGGGTACGTATGCGTGTGTAACTAGATGTATGTATATGTATATACACGTGTATGTGCGTGTGTTTGTATATCTGCTGCAGTATTTTTCATTTTATGGTTGGCAAGAATACTTTTGTTGTGTCTGGGGAAAGTCATTTTCTGTTTGCATCTTATAATTTAACTCACTCACCGGTAAAATTTCCACTTATTTCTTATTTTTATTTTCCTAAAATTTTCGTTGCGTCTTGAAACATTTTCAATAGTCTTGAATACTGTCGTTTACTTGAAAGTAATGTAGAATCAGCTGGCAATGTGTTTTCCCCCAGCAACACGCTGCAGTTGATATTGAAACCAAGAACGAACGAACAAGGGAGAGAGAGAAGTACAGAAGTCGAGACAGTGAGAGGGAGACAAAGATAAAATCAGAGAGAGATGTAGGAGAAATGAGCAGAATTAACCCCAATTCTAAAACGACACTACGCAAAATTACCGCAGTGCATTTACGCAGCGTATTATTTTGCAAATCGACCATCTTATTAAGATAGAAAGTGTGTCACGTCACGAATAACTTTTCTTCTTTAGCAAATTAAAGTCAAAGCCTTGCCAGAAATACTAGATAAATCTACAATTCACGAGAGAATTCAGAAGGTTTTGCTTTGTCTGATCTTATGTTAAAAAAGTTTATGTTTATTTAATGATTTTCGTAAAGATGCAAGGAACATTCATCAGCTGATTAATATTATTAATTAAATATCAGTTATTTATCTAATAACTCTTGAAAACTTTTTGATTTTTTTTGTTTCGTTACAAATAACAATGTTAGTATCAGCAAGATAAATCTTTTGGAGAAAAAACAAAGTCATCACGTTTTCTAAATTTTAGCTGTTCTTTTTTTTGAGTTATTTATTTATTTCAAGAGGGAATTTCGTGTTCGTCGACATTTATGTTGCTGCATCTACCATCTTTACTGATTTGTTCTTTAAATAGTGATGAATAAATCACTGTCTCTGATTTTGTTTTATTAACAAAATGATAGTTTGTTATTAAATGAAAGTGCTCAATGTTTAATATATCACGTAGCGTTTCAACGAGCTGTCTAAATATAACGTTTTCATTGCATTTCCTTACGGTATGTCACGTTGTCTATAGACGTCAATCCCGACTAGATAACCTGGAGTGGGGTCTTCTACAGGATAGCTCGGCTTGCCAGATATAAGTTTCAAACATACTTCAAACCGTTTTGAAGAAAGAGTGCATTAGATAATGTTATGTGAGGTATTTCAAAGCAAGAAAGCTACCAGTAATGTCAGTGAATTGGATGAAACACTTAGTGGAATTTTTCCGGTTCTTTAGGCTCTAAGACCAAATTCCACTGACTTTGCTTTCATCATTTCCGCTTCAATAAAATAATGACCAGTGGAGAGCTAGGTTGATGTAATTGACTACCCAACAATCTACTCCAGAATTTTTGGCCTCGTAACAAAATTTGAAAATTTCCGGTGACATTATGCCTGAAGAAATGTATGAGCTATTTATTGCGACAATAATTTTTATTAGAGGGTTGCTCTTTCAGTCATAACTTGGGCCCAATAACAACATAACAATGGATAACGGATTTGCCAGGTTCTCATAAAAATAACTGATTTGCGAACAGTGTTAATCCAGTGAACTTGTCTCTTTCAACTATTTAAACTACACTCAACTAGAGGCAACATCGACGATTTCTCTGTCTTACAAGAAATTAATACCAAATCCCCTCAAAGCACGCCGTAATCTTTTAAGCAATGAAGAGGCATTCCACAAAGTTTCAAGATTTATGAAAAAAAATTAATTTGGATGATGGTAAGCGTCTGTCTTCTCACATCTCACGAAGAGGCTTAACAAGAATATAGACAAATAACGCTGTTTTCAATAAACCTTATCGTCATTGTAAATAATAGTTACAACTTATCCATACTTATTTTGTTCATAATATTGTACTGAAACAGTTTGAATCCAGTGTAGTTTCAGTTATGTTTAGAACAGGAACTTCCATTGGGTGATAATTTCTAAATGATATTTGATCAGGTGTCACAGTCTTTTGCTTGGCTTTTTGACTGAGAAATCATGATCAAATATTTTCAGTTATTTCCACAAATAAACATAAACAAAAGCATAATGCTGCGTCATTGATTTTAATTCTGATAAATTTGAATAAAATTTCAAAACCTAATCAGGAATTGTGAGGATCTCTTAACACAATGTACTATGCTGAATACAATATTTTCTATACATTGAATTTTAACTCTCATTGACAGGAAACATCGTGAGAGTTATTGAAATTTACTCTGTAAAGAAGAGAACCACTAAATCTCAAATAACCAAAAATTAAATGGAAAGAAAATAACTTGATGTCTGCAGCAGTTTTGTTTTATAGTTATAGTAACAATTCGAAGCAGTGCTATTATACGATCCCAGTAAATTATAGCCAGCATTCAGTTGAGAGACCACTGAAGGTCAACTGTGAAATAACACACGGATTAGACATTTTGAAATATTACTTTCTGCTATACGAGCGAGGACTGAATATTTTTTAGTGGCGAGAGAGGGTCGATTACATCGATCGTAGTTCTCACCTGATATTTATTTTTATGACTCCAGAGAGATGAGGGAAAAGTCAACCTTGGCAGAATTTGAACTGGGAAAGTAAAAACAGAAGAAGTATTTGGCGCCAATTCGTCTTTGCCAGCTCACCGCTTTTATGCAATTTAAAATAACAAGATCGGAAAACCTTCCAATGTTAAATTCTGCTCGATGAGCATGTAGATAAAGACAGGCTGAGTAGTTATTAACAACTTGAAATTTTTTCTCATCACATGGAAAGATGTCATTAGAGTGACTAGTCTCAATTTTGCAGTCCTTCAGGATTAATGTTTAGTATTTCAATTATTCGATCAACTGAACTGCCTATCATTGGATTGTTTTGTAGATGACTGAGTATGTTAGGGATACATGCAGCCTTAATGAAATTCTCGGACAGTATCAGTACAGGAGTGTCTCTGACAAAGCTAGCTAGATGAAAGTATATGAAATTGATACTACAGAATTTAATTTTCCCTCTACCAAATTTTACTCACCGTTGTTTAGTGGACAGAAAGTTACAAGACAGAGAGAGTTATCCCAGATACCATGCTATGGAATTGAACTCGGAATTTCATTATTCTTAAGGGGCACGTGCGCATACGTTTATTAAATGTCTTTGCTTATGATGCATTTATAATATATAAATACGTGTGAGAGAGGGAGAATGAGTGTGTGAATGTATGTGTGTGTGTGTGTGAGTGTGTGTATGTCTGCGCGTGTGTGCGTGTGTGTTTCAGTACCAAATATTGAAGATATGAAGATAACTAAGTATGAAACACTCAAATAGACGACATATCACGTAAGTAACACGCATTGGATCATGAATGAGATTGGTCTTCAAACGTTTCATTCGTGATAATTAGGAATGCTATGATATTATGGATTTTATGTGAACATTCGCTTGTGGTTAGATAGTCAATAAACTCTCCTACTACTTTAGGCAATGAGAATTTATCAATAAAAGATCTACAAAATATAAATGGAATGTGGTCATACATATTAAGCTTTGCTCTAAACAAATGTTTGGGTAAACAAAATCTAACTTAAAGAGTTATATTATGTGTAGTTCTGCATTTGACAGATAGGTGTTTTTCATTCCAAGCGAAACCAATCAATCAAGTCTTATTGATCAGTCTGATGATTAGAATTACAGATTTATTTGGCAGTATGAATGTGTAAATCGCGATAGGGGTTTATATTACTAATGTAATATCGAAAATATCTAAAAGATTTAGATACCACAAAATGAAGAAAGAATAATAAATAAATCTATAAAGCAGATTTGATAAAATCTTGTCATGAAGATTTATATCCTTTCCAACTTAACCAGACATAACATTATTAAAACTTTAATCGTAAGTTTGCTAAAGGAAATGAAGTCTAGTTGAAAAGCAAGACAGTTTATCGTTTCACTACTTAGCTATACTATCTATGATGTCTATATTCATAAAATATCTAAAATTTAGAAGTTTTGTATGTCATAAAATATTGCGTATACGCATTTCTAATCTTACATTAGTTTCGTCTACATAGCTTCTTAATATCGCTGCATGCACGTTTTTGTTTACAATTAACAATAAAGCGAGGAATAAACCGCTGTCTAATGACGATGTAGTACTCGACATAACACTGCTGAACATTCTGACAATGCCCCGTTTGCTAACCTAACTTAGATCTGCATTTAAGTAAATCAGATCGCCAAGTGTGTCTTAAAATACCTATTTCTTTATTATCCACAAGGTGCTAAACATAGAGGGGACAAGCAAGGACAGACATAGGTATTAAGTCGATTATATCGACCCCAGTGCATAAGTGGTACTTAATTTATCGACCCTGAAAGGATGAAAGGCAAAGTCGACCTCGGCGGAATTTGAACTCACAACGTAACGGCAGCCGAAATACCTATTTCTATTTCTTTGTTACCCACAAGGGGCTAAACACAGAGGGGACAAACAAGGACAGACATAGGTATTAAGTCGATTACATCGACCCCAGTGCATAAGTGGCACTTAATTTATCGACCCCGAAAGGATGAAAGGCAAAGTCGACCTCGGCGGAATTTGAACTCACAACGTAACGGCAGCCGAAATACCGCGAAGCATTTCGCCGGCGCGCTAACGTTTCTGCCAGCTCGCCACCCTTAAAAATACCATAATATTTGTGTTGGGTCGATTTATGTGGAATCATGAAAACGTTACTGGCGCAGCCGAGTTATTTATTTATTGTTTAATAGCATTGACACTCTGCATATAAAATTATTAACAACAACATATATAATCTGTCCAGTATGTATCAAATATTTAAAAAGTAGGATCTGTAGCTGATGGTCTGTGCTCTACTCCGCTTTCAAAGTCTTAACATTAGTATTTCTCTGCTAAACAGCTTCAAATGTCTTTCTTTATCTGAAGAATTTCGGATCTGTAACTTTAGAAGATTAAAAATGTTTTGTTTTTTTTTTTTTTTTTTCAGTATTTTAACAGGAGAGCTGGAAGGTTATTTTCTTTTCATGACGTATTTCCATTAGAAATCTAATCCATTCGACTATTTCTTGTCTAATGTCTGTATATGTTTACGGAGACATACGTGTATGCATGTAGGTAGGTTGAATTCTATGCGAATACATACGTAAATGTATCGTTTTATGGCGTATGTGCATAAATGACAATGCGTATATATTGTTAGTTACTTGAAAGAGATAGTTACCTACACATATCCTTTAAAATATAGAGAATATCTTATGGAACTATACTGGAAGATTTTTTTTTTCATTTTGCTGTATTTCACCTTATGAAATATATATTTTCCGTGAATATTTGTATCGATTGTACTTTGTCTCCCATCGCCACCATCCCTCTACTAACATCCAGCTCCATCCTCTTTACTGATCACATCATCATTTGTGTGCTGTACATAGGACAATTGCTATTTGTAACACAATTCACTAATTTTTATCACTCATATCATCATTCACTAGATGTCTTACTCATTCACACGTTCTCGGCATTCTCCTACACGTTTTCACCTACTCACTTGTAATTCATACGTTCATTTCAAGTTTTTCACATTTACTCATTACAGCTCCAATTGAAACACCAATTTTGATTAGTCAAATGAACCAGGCCAGAAACGTTAGATTCCACATTATTCAAGTCATTTAATCTTATATAACGTATATAACTGTTCTAGCCTGTCAGTCTTAATTTTTGCCAACGCAGACAATCACAAGTTTCCTGGGGTATTTTTATTTCATTTTATGTCATTGCACGGAGAGATTTATTATTTGGAGGGTTAATTATTTTGTTTGTTTTTCGTTGTTATATTGGGCGGGATGCTGCCTAGAAAAGAAATATTTGTTTTCGTATTCCAGGACACATCAATAGCATTCCGATTTGGAGATTATGACAACAGCAAAGTTTTTAGCGGAGTGTGTTAAGCTATTTTTAAAATTGATAATATATGTATATACACATATATGTGTGGGCATGCATACATAGGCCCGAATGTCTGTGTGTGTGTGAATGCATATATATATATATGATATGCATTTATTATTTTATTTGTTTCACAAATTTGACTGCGGCCATATTTTTTATACATGTGCGTATATAGACGTGTGTACGAACCTTTTTTTTTGTGCGTGTGAGTGTGTGTGCATCTATGCGGTTATGTATATATTCTTTTGGCAAATGTGTCGGTGAGCATGTGTATGTTTCAAGTATGGGTGGATGAGTATATACATATATCCGGATAACTGAAGAGATGGCGGCATGGGTTTCCGACTCAACATCCAAAACTCGGATTTTTATCATGGCTACCAAATAATTGCCACATATATTTACAGATAAATTCCTCTATATACATAATATCGAAATCTTTTTCATTCTTTTGTTGTCTATATACATGACAGAGACACAGACGCACACACACACACACACACACACACACATATATATATATATATATATATTATATATATATATATATAATATATATATATATATATATATATATACATATATGTACACACATATATATATATATACATATATATATACATACGTAATACATACATACAGACACATACACACACACACACACATATATATACATATATATTATATATATATATATATATATATATCGAATTTCTTCATTTGTTTTACATCCAACAAGAAAGATATCTACACTAAGTTTATAGTTGAAAATGACTGTGTCTCTGCTTGTATATATATATATATATATGTATGAGAGTGTATGAATTGGTGTACGTGAGTTTCTAGTTATTTATATGAGAAAGATATATGCTTATGCATATATATTTTGCATATACTTGTGAGATATATGTACCCATTTATGTATATACGTAAATTATCCTTTCTATATCTTTCGAATAAATATCTAAGTGTCTTAGTAAATGTGCATATACACAACAATGTGAATTAGTATAGAGATAAACGTCTGAATTGATGTATGTCAAATAAATAGGCTAGTCATCATAAAACTGTCAACTGAACCCAGCGCAGATGTAAATATCTAGACCAGTTATATAAAGAGATACATATCTTCTACTGACAATAAATTCTTAAACTGCCTTACACACGTAAGCACTAGCTGAAGTACAACTTAATCCCATTTGGTAATCGAAATATTATTTTTTCAGTAAAATCTATTTTTTATTCTCTTGTTATATAAGCAATGGAAGCTAACATAATGCATTCTGAACATACTGATGCTGAAGTAAAGATATGATGAATATATCTGGTTTAAACAGTATATTTTTCTCTATGCTTGTGTCTTAGTGGTTTAGGCATTCAGCTAACGATTGTAGGTTCGCTAGTTCTATACCAGGCGGCTGTCTACGTTTTTCAGCAGGACGCTTATTTCACGTAGACCCAGTCCGTTCAGTATAAAAAATTTATACTCTCTTACTTGTTTCATTCATTTGACTTTGGCCATGCTGGAGCACCACCTTCAGTCGAGCAAATCGACCCTAGGACTTATTCTTTGTAGGCTTAGTACTTATTTTATCGGTCTCTTTTGCCGAACCTCTAAGTTACAGAGATGCAAACACACCAGCATCGGTTGTCAAGCGATGCTGGAAGGACAGACACAGACACATAAACATATACGCACATATACATACAAATATATATATATATATATATATATATATATATATATATATATATATACATATATGCGACGTGCTTCTTTCGGTTTCTGTCTACCAAATCCACTCACAAGACTTTGGTCGGCCCGAGGCTACAGTAGAAGGCCACACAGTGGGACTGAACCCGGAACCATGTGGTTGGTAAGCACGTTCCTTACCCGTTGAATGTACATATTTAGGTGTATGTGCCTTCATGTCTGTGTTTCTCTCCCCACTTCGCCACCCGTTCTTAATGTGTTTACGCCTCCGTGATTTAGCAGTTTTGGCAAAAAAAGTCTAATAGAATAAGTGCTGGGCGTGCAAGAATAAGTACACAAAATAAAGTTTGTTGCACATATTCCAGTGCCTATCTTTCTTTCTTTCGTTCTTCTTTCCTTACGAGAAGTATCCTTTC
>NC_043015.1:11153438-11160938 GCF_006345805.1 Octopus sinensis
ACTAACGTTTCTGCTAACTCGCCGTTAATTCTCAATATCATTTCTGTTCAGTGTTAAGTCGGATCTTTTTGTATGTAAGCGTATAAACATTTTTTTTTCCTTTTCGTGTATTTAATATACTTCATGCATTTAGTTTACTTTATAAATTGATCTGTCTAACTTGCTTATACCTACATTTACTTATCTACCCATCTAAATCTAAATCACTTGAGCATTACTAAGTGTATTCTATACGGAGAATATCTGATTGCTACTCATCTGTGAACTGTCAGTGTGTGTGTGTGTGTGTGTGTCTGTGTCTGTGGTGCGTGTGCGTGTGTCTGTGTCTGTGGTGCGTGTGCGTGTGTCTGTATATATATATATTTATATATATATAATAAGATAGATAGATAGATAGATAGAAAGACAGACAGACAGATAGATAGCTTCATATATATATATATGTGTGTGTGTGTGTGTGTCTGTGTCTGTGGTGCGTGTGCGTGTGTCTGTGTCTGTGGTGCGTGTGCGTGTGTCTGTATATATATATATTTATATATATATAATAAGATAGATAGATAGATAGATAGAAAGACAGACAGACAGATAGATAGCTTCATATATATATATATATATGTGTGTGTGTGTGTATATATACATATATATATAGTTTTATATATATATATATATATATATATATATATATATATATATATATGTACATATATTTATATACCTGCTTATTATGTGTGCGTATACACATCAGGGTTGATGCTGGCTTGCTTTCAAAGAACGTTGTCGTTTATTAATTCCAACAATTGCACACATCTTGAACTCAACGCATATTAGTATGATGTAGATTAACTTGATTCTGGCTCCACCGTCCCTACTGGAAGCAGGAATGTTTCTAGAAAAGAGATATATTTACGTAGGTGCAACGGAACGGTACGACTGGAGACAGTAAAAGAGTAAAAAATAAACAAGCAGAGAAACAGATTTTTACAAAAATCGTATTAGTTTAGCACTTGTAAATTTATACTTTAGCTGTGAATACTTGTTATTTCTGTGTCGTCTGTTTTTGTGTTTATTGCCCTCGTAATATACAGAGCAGAAATATTTATATACAGTGCAGAAAACAAAATCTACCAATTTATGACTTCAGTACCTTTAGAGATTAATTTCGTTGTGTTGTTTTTTTTATATATCTTCTATCCTGACCTGGCTCAGTGGTTAGAGGTTAAGGTTCACTATCAAGTGGTAGTGAGTTCGATTACCGGACCGTATTGTGTTTTGTGTCCTCGAGAAAAGCACCTTATTTCACGTTGTGCCAGTTCACTCCGCTGTAGAAATGAGTTGCGACGTCACTGGTGCCCCTATATGTGGGCCTTTGCCTTTCCATTGGATAACATCAGTGGCGTGGAGAGGGGAGACCGATATGCATGGGCGACTGCTGGTCTTCCATAAACAATATTGCCCGAACTTGTTCTTTGGAGGGTAACTATCTAGGTACAACCCCACGGTCCTTAATGACCGAAGGGTCTTTACTCTTTACCCCATCTTCCCTACTCCAATGTTTCTCCCCTCACTCACATACAGACAAACCACGCACACAATTCCTGATCAGCTTTCTGAGACAACAGCACATCGGTTTCAAGAAGTAGCTTTCGACGGAAGACAATGAGTGAAATGGCTCTTGGACAGTGGGTGCAGATAAGCCTGCCAGTGTCTGGGATACATAGCTTTTAACTGGTATGACGTGTATTTGCAAGTTACCTTTTAAATAAAAACGAACTTCAGAATATTAAGAGAGAGAGAGAATAACCGTGTTCAGTGCCATAACCTCCTGGAAATATACGTATATTTCATAATAACATAGTTTGTCTACAACCACAACGTTATAACTATCATTGTATTAATATCGCTTTTCTTGATCCTCCTTATTTTACATCAGGCCCGTGTTTTATTGCTCATGCATTAATCTCCGATTTTTGAATCTACTCCTGTAACATCGTCACAATTTCTGGCAAAATGGTGACGATGTTACAACACAAACCGAGAAATTTCAAGGATGATAGACATAGGTATTTGAAGTTAAAACAAGGTGTAGAAATAGCTGGAATTCGCTTGATTATAGGTTTGTTTGATCAGTGATGAGCAAGATATAACGATCACCACTGCGACTACTACCAATAACAACAGCATGAAAGTAACAACAACAAACCACTACATATAGGCGCAGGAGTGGCTGTGTGGTAAGTAGCTTGCTAACCAACGACATGGTTCCGGGTTCAGTCCCACTGCGTGGCATCTTGGGCAAGTGTCTTCTGCTATAGCCCCAGGCCGACCAATGCCTTGTAAGTGGATTTGGTAGACGGAAACTGAAAGAAGCCTGTCGTATATATGTATATATATATATATATATATATATATATATAAGTGTGTGTGTATATGTTTGTGTGTCTGTGTTTGTCCCTCTAGCATTGCCTGGCAACTGATGCTGGTGTGTTTATGTCCCCGTCACTTAGCGGTTCGGCAAAAGAGACCGATAGAATAAGTACTGGGCTTACAAAGAATAAGTCCTGGGATCGATTTGCTCGACTAAAGGCGGTGCTCCAGCATGGCCGCAGTCAAATGACTGAAACAAGTAAAAGAGTAAAAGAGTAAAGAGTATATTTCCAGGTCAATGAGACCCGAAATGACAACCAACAAAATTAGATATAGTATAACTGATATTAAACGCTGAAATCGTAAATTGAAAGAACTTAAATATGAAATGTATAAGTCCTAAGCAGCTCATACTGAATAAACAATACATATAGTGATATACATTAAATCATACAACAAATCAATTTTAACAACTACTGTGTTTATCAAACCAATTTCACTCAACTTTCAATATTGCAACCATTTCGTCCCGGTGTAATTAAAGTTACTTTGAAATTCTAGAAAGAAGAGCGTTATGTCAACAGTTTCAGGATTAATTCACTACAAAGTCATTTAATGAGATTTCAACACAACTTGTATAAATCTCGAATGAAATAGGCGATTTATTCAAAATATCTTATCGTGCTTTTCCGAAGATTAGTTTTCTTAAGTAATCCTGTCAGTAACATGCAAATACTTCGCCGGAATTCATTCATTCTTAACTTCATATACAAAGCAGGGATTATGATTCAATGCATTGATTTTTGATATCCTTTCATATTGTGCTGGAATTCCATATTGTGAAGAAGACTGAAATGCTAAGCCAGTACTTCTAACGTGTTATATGCGGGTATACGGAGTGCATATATATATAAATACGTGATTTAATTTGAAACGCAATATGTGCAAAAGTGTAACGAGTTAAATGTGTGGTTTGTAACTGGAGTTATGAATGAGTGTCTATTCCATGAAAAGTAAACGTTAGTAACGTCTAAACTGAGGGCTTATATGTTGAAACCACGCTGTGCATATATGTGCATAGATGTTTGTGAGTGTGTGAGCGTGTGTGTCTTTTAAGTAATTAAATTCTAATTTTTTCTGACCAGCAAAGAACTAGTTTCAAGTAAATAAATGAAGGCTTTTTGCTACGGTTTGGTAACAGAAAATAAATGTTGCACGTTGTATTTTAGAGATAAACGCCCATATTTTGCACTGTTCCGCTTAGAGAATGCATCCATAATATATGTTATATCTGTTTTGTTGACTGCAAAAATAGAACTACTGTTACCAAATTTTCAGTTAAACATTTAATAACATAGCGAAGGACTACTGTAATCTTTTTATAAACGTGAATTTATAGTCAGAGTAGATAAGATGGCAGCTTCAAGGATGTTGTGCGGAAGCGTTTTCCATCTTGCAAATTTTGGAAGAGTTGCTCACGTCAGCTCAGGGCATGATTTTTCTTTTTCGTCGTAAATAATTATATCAGGTATTTTACGTTTGCAAGGGGTACAAAATACTTTGCATTAAATTCCATATATCCAATAACAGAAGCACCGTTTATGAGTATCCAAGAGAAGTCTCTCCATTTGATGGCATCATACACACACACACACACACACACACACACACATACATATATATGTGCAACAAAATCATGTCGCTTGATTTTGCTTTATCTTCTCACATGATAGCCGTCACATGGCGGCATACGCTTGTGCCATACTTATACCACACAGTATTGGGAACAGTGATTAACTATATCCAGTTAAATATCTCGTGACAAGCGCTAGCAAGAGGACCAGACACTTCCACATCTGTATTGAGGTAAACTCCTTCTCCTCTCTGGGTTTAGGTCAGATGGCACAAGAGAGTGAGTATCTTTTTAGGTGTTCACTTACCCATAGGATATTATGCAGCTTATTTTTGTGTTCTTGGTTGCTATCGCTGTATAGTACATATCTGAGTGGTAACATACGACACTCAATCGGCTTTTTTTTTGCTTTTTTTTTAAATTGAGCTTCACGTCAGTATCCTTCATGTTTTATGAATATCTCTGCATCGGATTTCCTGTACAGACCAGTCGTGTACCTCCAATTTTAGCATCATTGATTCATTATGCAAATGGGTTTTGAAATAGTGTCATGTTCTAAAAGGAAATCTCTGACATATATCCTTTTAGCACTGCGTGGTATTTTTTTTTTTGGCTTACACTATTTTTGTTTCGCAGTACTATCTAATTATATGTTCTCGTCACTGCCTAGTTATCTATATCCACAGTGGATAAGAAAATGGAGATATATAGAATACTAGTGTGAAGATTGCGAGTTGAACTTGTTTTTCTTTCTTTGTCACTGTCAAATATGAACTTTTAATTCTTTCCTTATATAAGTAGAAAGTTTATTACCAAGACATCTGATCTTCATTATTAATAGTTCGAAGCTATTCCTTCGTGTGACACGCTAGATATAAGTAAAAGCAGTACTTTACCTTTTGAATATATTGTTAACTGTAGCTGTGAAATGATTATACAACTTTCTCACTATACTAGTATTTAACTATTCGATTTTGCATTGGAGTTTGCATTTTTTTTATTTCCATAACGACTCGGATTGCTTATCATAATTTCTTTCATCACCCTGCGCTGCATATATTTTCTATACACTTGTTGATAGTGACAGCAACCGTATACAGGCTTCTACTAGCATTTCAATATTTATTATATTTCTATATAGATATAGACCCTAAAGGTATGGACAGGTACATGTAGCATGAGAAGATTTGGCTTTTGGTTCCTCTTCCATCGAAACATGACTGTTATTAAATGGTAGCTTAGGCAAAATGTAAACACAATTTCTTAACTTTGGCTTTTACCTGCATTTAAGCAGCATTTCATATTCTTCGCTAATCTCTGTTTGATCAATATATGAAGATATACAATAGCTGTCTGATTGTCAATATAGTGACATCGGCTTGTTTACGTTTTTGTGAGTTTCAATTGTAGGTTTTGGTTGGTTTTGAATACACCCACAAAGTCAACTGGCATCACAGGAATTAGATTAACGATTGGTATATGTGATGGTTATATTTCGGGCGTAGAAATATGCCTGTAATCAAAGTTGCTTCATTGTAAAATAGTTTCTCTTTTTCTAATTCGATTTAGGGAGATTTTGCGAGTTTTATTTATTTATTTTGTTTTGTTTTTGAAAGAGCCAAAGTACATACTGATCTAAAAGCAAAGAGCAAACAAGCAAACGAAGTGAGTACAATATTTATGTCATCTTAGATTGTCCACATAAGCGCCAGAACTACATGTGTGGTTAGTGGTTATGGTATTGCTGGCGTCAGTCACGATGATTTAAGAAAACGCACTCGAGGTGAAAATATTCTGTGTAAAAATCCAGTCAAATGACACTACATTAAGGCGTTTCCCTAATATTTAATGGAAGAAAACTAAACCGATTTTTAATGTAGTCATGGTATGCTTGACCTAACTCTCAGATAAATCGTTTAAAACAAAGAGTTTAACTGATCTTCTGTGTTAATATATGCAGTAATCATCGCATTGTTATAAATATGATTTTGAGATGTAACTTAACACACTAACGAATTGTAATTCAGGGATTACATTATTGTGCCCAATTGCTGAATTTCATATGAAAACCGAACGAAACAACACGGCAAATAATCCAAAAGATTAATGGAATGACAAACACTATCCTAATAATTTCCATCACAATTTCGAAAATTCCGATAGTTTAATCTCTCTGTATACGCATTCAGTATCATTAAGAAGATAATTTAAGTAACGATCAGCTATGTTTACACTTGTTTTAACTCTTGAAAATATATTACAAATGATATTACTATATAACCCGGTAATAGTTTCAATGGCACTTGGTAGGTGCACTACATAATTTCTGAGACTTTTTCAAGTGAAACATTTAATCATTTCGAAGAAATACCAAACTTCAATCTCTTCCGAAAAATGATCATCGAACTTCGATGCACTTGTTCCTGTGCTCCAGTTGGCTTGTGAAAGCCATATGAAATTACTTCAATGTGAAGATGTCTAGGACCCTTGTCACGGCCTTTTTCGCTCTTTCTTTCGGGAACAACCGAGTTATAGTTTAAATGCCCATCTCTGTCAAGTAGTTGATTACCAGTATAGAAAAGTGGTCTAGTGCATTATTCTGGTATAAGTTCTACCGACTTCAGTAGTAAGCTCTGGCATTTTCCAACGAAATCTTTTCCTGACCTCCCTCAAAGCCTCCACAACCATATATTCAGAGAGATCACAGTAGATGTAAAATATGCCCTTCCTGTAGAAAAAGGAGATCATCATATTCATTCCAGGAGACTTGTTTGCCTGCCATCTTGTGTCCAGTGTAAAACAAAATGACCAGCTCAAACATGCTAATCCACAAAGCAGTCTAGAGCATTTCATAATCTTCTGTAGTGTAGGCGTCCAGTTTAACTCCAAACTTAATTACATAGCGAGCGCTTAAATTGTTGCCACACCCAGACTGCATTCTGTGAACTAGTCAGCTGTGACAAGCAATGGGTATTAGGGCGTGTTCAAAGAGTTGTTACAGCCCTCCCTTTCGATCTAGGACAACAATTTGGAATATAGGCTTATTATAAATATAGAGTGATATACTAAAAGTACAATTATCTACAAGTGTTATAACTGCCTCTCCTAAAAAATAGTGCCAAGAAGTCTCAAAACTTCTGGAACGCTCAATGTAATACAAAGTTATAAGCACTCTTTTGAGATACGAAATTGAAACTGATTGAAGTGGGATTTTGTATTACATATCAGCATGTTGCCCATGTCCCTTATGTCAATCAAAATTATACACGGCCTGTCAATCTTGAATGATATAAAATTACGTCTTCAAATCAAATTTTCTGCTATTTTTTTTTACAATTGATTATACTTTTTGTATCGTTATGGCATAGTTAGTCAGGTAATTAACCCAGCATGACAGTTAAAACTCTATATTAATAGCATAGAAGATGAAAACGGGAGATTGCCAGACTCATTATATCGTCAGGCAAAACGTTTTAATCCGGGAAGTCGAAACGCCCAGAGAT
>NC_043015.1:11165938-11171870 GCF_006345805.1 Octopus sinensis
GCATGCACGAATATATCCCCATACTTGCATACGTGCTCATACTTACATACATTCATATATGCATATATACACACGTAAATACACATGTGCATACATGCGTACATAAATACATACACAAATAAATACGTGCAAGCGTGTATACTGGGCGTTCTATTCCATACAGATATTGGTGTTTCTCATAGCTTCAATAATTTTTGAGACATTCTATATCAAAGCAAGAGAGGCAAACAGCAATAAAATATTTTGTACCAATTTCTAAGACATCGTGCATCACCATTCAAAGGTGTTCAAACTTATAAGTATTTCTGATTTAGGCGCAAATCATTGGTTTCCAGAGGAGTGTCATAAGCAGATACAATGGATTAGAGTTATTAACATGCACTTTATTTTATGGATCCTTCAGAGATGAAATGCAAATTTCAGTTTCAGAATGTGAAAAGACAGGTAAAAAGAGGGGAGGAAGTGAGTGGACAAAGTTAGAAAGCTGTGGTTACTAGGGCAACAAAACCCACACTTTGACAAGTGTTTGTCGTTTGTCTCTTTCGCATATCAGCCTGACTTCCTCCATCTCTCTCTTTCTTGCTTTCCCTTCAATTTCTCTGTATAACGACGTTTGACAGCTTCGTCTCTCTGTCATTCTTTCTTGCACCACCTCTCTCATTGTACATTTCAGTTTCAGAATGTGATAATGCGAAAGATGTAAGGCATTTTCTCCGATATTCAAAGGATTTCACCAGTATGCCGTTATGGAGCATGCAATTAAGGATAGACTAAGAGATAAGGGGAAGTGTCTTCTTCAATTAATATAGATTCATAAGTCGAAATTTGCAGTTGTTTTTATCACCGCCAAATTTAAGAATTGTTTTTACTTGTACAGAGAATAGACAAATGGAAAACCCACTACCACAACTACTACAATCACAAAAATGACTACCACTACCACCATCACTACTACTAATACTACTACTACTAATACTACTACTACTAATACTACTACTACTTCTACTACTACTACTACTACTACTACTACTACTACTTCGACGGTGATGATGATGATGCAGACGTCGACGGCGAAGACAACAACTTCTACATATCGCAAGACGTCATGTGTTCATATTATTTCAAGCTGGGAATAAGATAAACTCATGCCAAAAAAAAAGATCAATACTATTGAAAAGTATTATTTGACATAATTTCGGTCTACCATTTTAAGGCAATATTGATTGAATTTTCTTTATTTTCTGACGTTTTTTACCTTTTCTTTTATTTTTTAATTTGTAGTTATTCTTCGGTAAAGGGAATTAAACATAAAAGAATTTATTAAATTAATTTGGTTCTCGACGACGAAACCTGGTTCATACAATATATGTTAATTTAAATGGAGATGCAAATTCCATATCCAAAGAAAATAGTGTTATTCCATTAAAGGCTCTTTTGTACAATTATAGTTTAAATATCACATACAAGAGATGCGATTATCAAAAGTATGTCTTATTATTATAAAGTTGTTTTGCACCAGATGAACTTCGAAATTTTTTTTCCCATCACACCTGACATATATTGACGAAACGATTTGGTGTAAATATGAATGCATATATATATATGTATGTGTGCGTGTGTGTGCGTATATGTGTGTGTATGTTTGCGTGTGTGTGTGCGTGTGTATGTGTATGTGTATCTATGGATATGAGTGCGTGTGCGCATAAGTGTGTGTGTATGTACGGATGGATGGGTGTGTGAGGATGGTTGTATGTATGTGTACAAAGCATCTTTCAAATCTTATATTATTACACCGATGAACTTAAGTTTGTGTATGTTGAACATATATATATATACATATATATATATATTATATATATATATATATATATATATATATATATATATTACTCTCTTTTCTCTCTTTTACTTGTTTCAGTCATTTGACTGCGGCCATGCTGGAGCACCGCCTTTAGTCGAGCAAATCAACCCCGGGACTTATTCTTTGCAAGCCCAGTACTTATTATAGTATCTCGTCTCTTTGCTGAACCGCTAAGTGGCGGGGACGTAAACACACCAGCATCGCTTGTCAAACAATGCTAGGGGGACAAACACAGACACACAAACTCACATATACAGAATATATATATCTATATATATATAGATATATATATATATCTATATATATATATATATATATATATACGACAGGTTTCTTTCAGTTTCCGTCTACCAAATCCACTCACAAGGCATTGGTCGGCCCGAGGCTATAGTAAAAGACACTTGCCCAAGGTGCCACGCAGTGGGACTGAACCCGGAACCATGTGGTTGGTAAGCAAGCTACTTACCACACAGCCACTCATACATAAACACACATTCCAAACTGTAACCACATGTGTACTTTTGGCGATTTTCCTCCGTCTTCTATTTCTCATGGATTTTCCTTTCCCCTGCTTCTGAAGAAGAGCTATGCTCGAAACAAAAAACAACATTTCTTATCGTTCTCTGAGTGTCTTATTAATACATTGGATATACCCCGTCATCACGTTGTTTTTCTTTTCTTGTCCTTTTTTCTTCGTTTTTTATTAATTATACGGGAGTGGCTGTGTGGTAAGTAGCTTACTAACTAACCACATGGTTCCGGGTTCAGTCCCACTGCGTGGCATCTTGGGCAAGTGTCTCTTGCTATAGCCTCGGGCCAACCAATGCCCTGTGAGTGGATTGGTAGACGGAAACTGAAAGAAGCTGTCGTATATATGTATATATGTATATATGTATATATATATATATATTATATATATATAATATATATATATATATTTAAAAATTGAGGGAGATAAATTAATATTAATTTTAATATCAATTTAAAACCAGTAGTCCAGCATTCAAAAAATCTGGGGAGTCAGAGAAAATTCAAATATATGTGTATATTGGCATGGCTGGCCTGCTAGGTTATCCGGCCAAAATGCTAGAAAAAGATCATCAACGATCAAACTACAAGGGAAATTCTCTAGAGGAAGAATTCACGAACACCAGAACCAAATTTGGCGGGCAGGACATATGAAATTAAATAAAAACAGACTTAAATGCATACCTCGGTTTCGGTCTTAACAAAAGAATTACTTGCATAATTCAAGTGTCCGTGACTTCTTCAGTACATTCGGTCCTCCAGATGCAAACTGCAAGACTAACCCAGCTCTCTGTGTCAAGACAGACACGTGCTTAGTCTTACTGATTACATCGGGAAAAGTTCAAATGTCTTGGTTCTGGCGCGCTAAAGACTCCTGAAGCGAAGGGCTGTAGTGAATAATTCACTGCGGGTAATGCTTACAACTAGGGAATGTATTTATTTAAATATTTAAAAATTGAGGGAGATAAATTAATATTAATTTTAATATCAATTTAAAACCAGTAGTCCAGCATTCAAAAAATCTGAGGAGTCAGAGAATTCAAATATATGTGTATATTGGCAGGGCTGGCCTGCTAGGTAGCCGCCAGAATGCTAGAAAAAGATCATCAACGATCAAACTACAAGGGAAATTCTCTAGAGAAGAATTCCGCGAACACCAGAACCAAATTTGGCGGGCAGGACATATGAAAAATTAAATAAAAAACAGACTTAAATGCATACCTCGGTTTCGGTCTTAACAGAAGAATTACTTGCATAATTCAAGTGTCCGTGACTTCTTCAGTACATTCGGTCCTCGAGATGCAAACCGCAGGACCGAATGTACTGAAGAAGTCACGGACACTTGAATTATGCAAGTAATTCTTTTGTTAAGACCGAAACCGAGGTATGCATTTAAGTCTGTTTTTTATTTATTTTTTCATATGTCCTGCCCGCCAAATTTGGTTCTGGTGTTCGCTGAATTCTTCCTCTAGAGAATTTCCCTTGTAGTTTGATCGTTGATGATCTTTTTCTAGCATTCTGGCCGCTACCTAGCAGGCCAGCCCTGCCAATATACATATATATATATATATATATATATATAGATATATATATATATATATATATATATATAATATATTATATATATATATATGATATACTATATATATATGTATGTGTATGTATATATATATATAACCAGAAATCCTTGGATCTTGAATTATTCAATAATTTTGCTTGTATGTTTGTCCCTCCGCTTTACCTCATGGTGCGATATGAACATTTAACGTGGTACTATAGTCAGTGTTTCGACTGCTATTTCGGCATGTTGGTGTCTTTTAGACACCCTCATTTTTAATTGTTAAAAATGTTCTTACCTTTGTAAGGTATTTCTTCATGCTGACCACTTGATAATTTCGACACTTAAATATCGATATTATCCTCATATATAAATTTATATATATATATATATATATATATATATATATATATATATATAATATATATATATATATATATATATATATATATGTATGTGTGTGTACGTGTTTGTGTGTTTGTCCCCCTAGCATTGCTTGACAACCGATGCTGGTGTGTTTACGTCCCCGTCACTTAGCGATTCGGCAAAAGAGAGCGATAGAATAAGTACTGGGCTTACAAAGAATAAGTCTTGGGGTCGAATTGCTCGACTAAAGGCGGTGCTGCAGCATGGCTGCAGTCAAATGACTGAATCAAGTAAAAGAGTAAAAGAGAATATATATATATATATATATATATATATATATATATATATATATATATATATATATATATACATATATTCATAAATATTTATATACACATACACATATACAAATATAACTTACCAGTGGGGTATAATTTAAATATATTATATATATATACAAAACAGGACGAGAACGAAAACATTCGGACAGCTTGGTGATA
The DNA here is from genome assembly GCF_006345805.1 of Octopus sinensis. Taxonomy (NCBI): domain Eukaryota; kingdom Metazoa; phylum Mollusca; class Cephalopoda; order Octopoda; family Octopodidae; genus Octopus; species Octopus sinensis. The sequence continues at coordinate 11,170,752 of NC_043015.1, forward strand.
CAAATAGGGACAACGAAACATCAAGATAGACGATAGAAAGAAAACAAGTACGGGTCATTCGAAGTTTTCATTTCTCAGTCAAGCACCAGATTATCCTCGCAATTTAGACCGATTATTCTTGGGATACTTGATCTAATCTGGCAAGTCCCAAAGTAAAACTAAGCTATGAGCATTAGACTCCTTGGAAGAGAGCAGCGAACGTATAGAAACAAGGACGGAAAAAACGGACAATGTTACACAAATATAAATAAAATTTAAAAATACAATAAACATAATAAGCAGACATCACCACTCTGTCCCTGTCATTTTTGCCGCCCTTCCTCAATTCTTCTGACCCTCTCCTTCGACTTCTCTCTATTCTCTTCCCACGTGACCGCGACCAAGCCTGTTCATTCTTTCTTGATCTGACCGTTGTCCGTGCAACATCGATATTCTTCCCTGTGTTTGCGAAACCACTGCATCTCTGCCGTAAGGCTTCATTTGCACACGCGCCAGCTTAATTCAATTCGTCCTTAGTTGAAAAACACATGTTGTTATCTCCTGCTATTATTTTTATTGCATTTATATTTGTGTAACATTGTCCGTTTTTTTCCGTCCATGTTTTTGTATACATTTGTTGCTTTCTTCCAAGGAAGCTAATGCTCTTAGCTTAGTTTTTTCTTGGGGCTGGCTGTATTGGAGCAGTCTCGAAAATAATCAGCCGAAATTGCGATGATAATCTGGTGCTTGACTGAGGAAAGAAATTCGAATGGCCTGTCCTTCTTTTCTTTGTATCGAAGATCTGGATCTTTTGTTGTCCTTTTTTGTATCACCTACCTGTCCGGATCAAACAAATTTTTCGCACTTCAACATTATAGACATTGATTATATATATATACACACACACATATATATATGTATATATATATATATTATATATATATATATAAATTAACACAATATACTGATTAATAATATATGCTATGATTGTGCATTGGTATATAGGCGATAATAATTCACCGTTCTAAAAGACTTGTGGCGAGAATATTAAACTTTTGCGCCTGTCAACACTTTCTCAATATAGAATACAGACAGATGTACAAAAGAGAGAGGTGGGGTGCAAGTAAGAGTGACAAAGAG
>NC_043015.1:11171970-11174470 GCF_006345805.1 Octopus sinensis
TGAGTACAGAACGTCACCAACGATGTAAATAACATGAAATTTCGTTAACGACGAGAAACAAAGACAATTTAACACAGAGAAAGGACCCTTCATCAGTTGTCGGCTGTCTACTCCTGATTCCGAGCATTCGATGACAATATGAGTCTTCAAAGACAGTTCTTCTCATTAATTATAAAATGAAATTCGTGATTTATGGAGGGATAAGGTTCAGAACAAAAAAAAACCACAGTAGGCACATACAAGGAAACCTAACGAATTCAAACGTGGATGGTCGTTAGACCAGAACGAGAGGGAATAGTGAACGCTGCGAAAAACATTTTTTTGAAAAGTGATAGGATAGAAAAGAGAGAAAAGACACGTTCATTCCTTTAAATATCCGTGCAAGAAAAGAAAGATTTAATCTTGAGGAAAAGGAAGATGGACGATGATCACGTGTTAGCAACGAGAGAGAAAGAGGGGAAAGAGAGAGATAGGTAGAAAACGTTAAAGGAAAGAGGGGAAGAAAAAAGGAATTAGAGAAGGGTGGAGGAAGAAAACGGTATATATATGTATACATATCGAAAGATAGATATATGTATGTATACACATATAGTTTCTTGGGTATATACATGTGTATGTATATGTATACTATATATGAGCATATATATATATATATGAATAAATAAATGGAGTTTAACGCAGGTATAAATCAAATATTTTTACTTTCGACACATGTTTCTAGCTTTATAAACAAGGAGTTACAACCTCTTTACTTGTGAGATTTTTGCTACTCTGGTAACTATTGATTTATTTTTTCCGTGTTAATTTTTAACAAGGTAAAATACACTCATCTATTTATATATATATATATATATATATATATATATATATATATATATATATATATATAAAGTGAGAGAGTTTCCATATATATATATGTTTTCTTATTACCCACAAGGGGCTAAACATAGAGGGGACAAACGAATTAAGTCGATTACAACGACCCCAGTGCGTAAATGGTACTTAATTTATCGACCCCGAAAGGATGAAAGGCAAAGTCGACCTCGGCGGAATTTGAACTCAGAACGCAGCGGCGGACGAAATACCGCAAAGCATTTCGCCCGGCGTGCTAACGATTCTGCCAGCTCGCCGCCTTTCCATATATATATATTAACACAATCATGTATCTATGAATACTGTCATATGAAAATAAACACCTGTGCTGCGTTGTTTAAAATAGGATTATTTGTGTTGCTGGTGTACTTTTTATCATTTAGTTGCTGTTGTTAGTGCAGTTGGCGTTTCTCTTCATGCTACTCCTGTTGATAGTGTATCCCTTTTTGTCTCATTGACTGTGACTGCCGAATACAGTCTTGACGTTGCCGAAATGCTAGGGATTTCAATTGAATTTATTTCGGAAGTAATTTCTGTACCACAAAAATTGCCAATAGAAATTTCGCCAGAATATCAGCTGAATAAGAATAAATTAATTAGCAAGTCATTACCAGTGAAACTCTGCTCAGGAATTTCTTGAGGGTTATATACATGTCCGATTAAGTATTAGTTAATTTTCTGAACGTGAATCTTACGGGAGAAAATATTCAACGAAGAGAAAATGCTTGCGATTTTTTACAGAGATAGAATGGTTTCTGTTGCATATAATACCCTTGTGCATATTCATTATAATCGAGGAATTATTTGCTGTGACTAGCCCCATTCAGTAGCTAGCAGTTCCACAACCGAAACAGGTGTGTTTAGCGTCGTCAGTATTTTATAAACACCTTGTATATATACATATATACATATACATATACCTAGACATATGTGTGTGTGTGATAGAATAAATGGAAGTAAAGGATCCTCAATACATCTTGTAAGAGCTATACATATTGTTATTTAAAACAGTTTCATCGGACTCGTTCAGGTTTATATTACCGAATAAAGAAAAGGAGGTGGTCCGAGATGTCTACTGGAAAATGGGCTGCTGTTGGTAACAAGAAGTACGATTGGCAACATAGCGACACCAGATATATTGGAAAGGAGTATTTCTTGCAACGCGTGGCAGACAGGAAACTAATGTCATCTTGGACCGTGGCGAGTGTCTGTCTGTATGTGTGTGTGTATGTGTGTGTGTGTGTGTGTCTGTGTGTTTGTGTTTGTGTGTATGTACGTTAGTGTGTATATGCTTGCATTTCAGTATAAAAAGTATCAGTGCCCGTTTGCGTGGATGTACAAATATTCGTGCCCGTATGTGTTTGTCTCTGGTATGTTTTATGTGTGTGAGTGTATTTATACTCTTAGTATTTATATGTGATGATGTGGAAGATGTATGCTTATTGCATTGCCGGAGCAATGTTTTATAGAAAAGGCGTTGACTTGAGATTTGGTAGTGTAGGAGAGATAAGAACAGACGGGAATACGTACATATGTGTGCATGAGTGTATGTGTGCGAGAGTGCATAGATGTTGGTGTGCGTGTGTCTGTTTGTGTGTGTGTGTGTGTGTGTGTGTGTGTTGTGTGT
>NC_043015.1:11179470-11201970 GCF_006345805.1 Octopus sinensis
ACATCAATGCGGTCCATATATCTGCTATAGATAAATCGACTTTCCCTAAGAACACAACCTAAATCTTGTAAAAAAAAAAGTACTTCATGTAATCCTGAGTCTATTGTGAAATAAATCATCATGGCTTCAACAAGATTGCATTTCATCATAGATCAGTGAAATAAACAATGGGTATGGCTTATACGACAACAATAAGTAGAATGATTAGAACATGAATATATACTTGTAGAATGCACGTGTAAATAGACAAACTTTTCCAACTTATTCAAGACTGAGTTATTGAGCATTGATCAATAATAGCTGGACACATATGAGATGATACCTGAATTGTAAAATAAATCGTAATATGACAATAACCTATTCGATTCACGTAATTTTTCTAAAGACATCTTTGGATTATGATGCAGAAGTAATCGAAATTCATATAACTTTGGAAGAATATATTCATAAAGAAATCTAGAGAACTGGCAATCCTTGCAAGGATGACGGGATAAGTAAATATGTGGGCTTATACACACACACATATCTATATATATATATATATATATATATATATGTGTGTGTGTGTGTGTGTAAATATACATATATATATATATACATATATATATATATATATATATAATATATATATATATATATATATATATATATATATATATATATATATATATATATATATATATATCCATACTTACATGCATTTGTGTACATATGTACATACACATACCACGCATATATATGTATATGTGTATATATATATATTGTTTGTATGCATGTATTTAGGTATGTAAACAGATACTAGTGTTCTTTATTGGAAGATATTTCGCCCGAGAATATAAACGGTCTATTATACGCATGATGGCCTGTCGTGTAATAATCCTGCAGTTTAAGATCCAATAATGATGGTAAATAAATATCTTTAAGGAATAAACGTCGAATATTTGATAATTAGATTCTTTCATTTCCATATTGTTTTCATACACAATTATTGTTAAACGTGAAGTAGTACTGATCACTGCAGCTGGAGATGGAGCGGGTAGGACATTTGCTGAATTATTTATTCGATGTAAGGTTTTACTGTGTTCAAATACCACGTTGAATTTGTTTATGAGGATAAACATTGCAGAACAAAACCTGGCAACAAATTACAACCAGCTTAACCAATGTAGTATATAATAATTTTTAATTAAGTAATGTTAAAGACAATAATTTTATAATTCAAAATTTCGGTTCGAGAAAATGGAAGGATGAATATTACTGAGAATATTATTAATACTCCAAAGATTAGATTCACACTATCTACCATTCCCGCTTTAATGAATTTTGATTAATTGTAATATCGCAAGTTTTCTCCAACTATTCATTGTTTGTTCTGAATTGTTTATTGATTAAATCATTGCTCCAAAGATTAAGATTTTAATTTAATTAGTTAAAATCAGTTGTTAGCACCCACTTTAGAATTAAGGTTCCAAGCAGAAGGCGTCTTCTGTTCTTACTTTGCAGTCATTTATTTCAATAATTGAGAAAAATTAAAAGTTATTGCAATTTATGATTGGTTGTGTACCGAATACATTAAAAGTATACGACTTTGCTCTTCCTACATGACTGCAGTAATTTTTGCACTTTCCTTCTTGATACCTTATCTTATGTGTCTTTTTTCTTTTAATGCAGTTACATATTTCGTAAAATTAAAAAAGAAAAACAGTGATAGAAGAAATAACCTCGGTGGCGTGTGGGCAGCGAAATTGAAGCTTTCATTGCAAAGGTACTGATTCTGTCAATGTGAAAAGCTTTATAAACAATGCTTGTATTAATAACATTAGTTCATTTAGAAGATCGAAGTACATTACTGGGCCTAATTTTATCGACTCAAAATAGACGAAAGTCACTCAGAGTTTAGCGGTATTTGAACCCAGGACGAAAAGAGATAAAACAAATAAGGGAATTACAACATAACCACAAAAGCGATTCTGCAAAGCTACTGTATTGTCTGGTATTAATGCAATAGTATTGGTTTGCAAGTAACTTCTGAATATGTGATATTCTTTGTGGTTTCCTCCAGATTTTAAAATACACACCTCAAAATGACATGATATTTTGCGTGCAGAAAAAGTGTTTTATTCTGTTTTTGCAAAGGGCAAGTAAAAGGAGTTCAGAGTTACAATAAATTTGATTGTTGTGAAAAAGAGTAAACGACTGAGTATTAGACAGGTCACTTCGTTAAAGCTTTTCGAACTCGCTTTTCCATTATACACGTCGTATAATGTCAGGCTCTGTACTGTAAAATGTAAAGGTTCTTATTTTATAAATTGCTTTTTTAAAAATTTTCTTTAATGATAGAATATGATATAATGATGATGAGTCAGCACTGAGTGTGCGTACACATAGTGCATTAATGATGTGCATTAAATAGATAACAATGTTTAGCGTAGGTTACATCAATGTGATTGAGAATACGTGTGTTACTCAAAGCATTGATCAATAAGGTAACAGAGGCCTGAACAGAACTTACAGTGCATAATAAGATTACAAGCAGCGTGAGGCGAGAGATATTAATCAGCTATGTAACTTTTCCTACATGTGTCCTTAATGACATCGATGTGATATCAAAGAGTGAGAGATTTGTTATAGTAGGACGTATCAAGATTCAGCGCATGGTAGAGAAATAGGAATCTTATAATATAAGTTGTGTACTGTAATTCAAATTAAGTTCACAGGCCCAAAATCAGCAAGTTTATATCTTCACCAATTTTATATTCCACTAATCATATTTGGATATGTCGCAGCTTGAGTTAAAGAATTTCTCATATAACGATGTATTGCTTCTCTGATCACAATTTCCGTGGTCGTAATAAACAAGTCTAGGTTAGCTATAATCCGCCTTGCAGGTAGAAGCCTCATCTTAATCATATTCCTAACGGGCAATAAATTAGGACGGCATATGAAAATGTATAAATGCGAGCTTTGTTTGTGAACAATATTAAAGATTTATTTATTAGCTTGATTTATCGTTATATATCGAACGTATGTGTTTAGACGTTGCATATATCAAGAACGCGAATGATAATGTGCAAGAAGCGCAATTTGTTTGTATTGTTTCGCTGCGTTAGTTCAAATTTGAAGAATGTTTGAAAGCATAGTAGACATTCATTCGACATAAATTGTATGCTTCTGTGATATAACTCAACGTATAGCCTACTTTAAAACAAATCACACCACGCCATTCTACAGAGAGTGAAATATATTTCCTTAGAATGCAGACCAAAATGTACACATATACATATGTACAAACATGCATGCACGCATACATACATACACACACATACAAACATACACATTTATGCATACAGATATAGATACATACACATACGTATATATATATATATATATATATATATATATATATGCTCCACACACATATATATATATATATATATATATATGTATATATATATATATGTATATATATATATATATGTTTATTTGCATGCATGTATTTACGCATACTTGTATTTGTGTATATATATATATATATATTATATATATATATGTTTATTTGCATTCATGTATTTACGCATACCTGTATTTGTATATATATATATATACATAAACATACATACATACATAAATTCATACATACATACATACATACATACATACATACATACATACATACATACGTACATACATACATACATACGTATATACATGGTTGTTGTCTACGCCTTATGCTACTTCTGACCACCTCTTGTACCTACACCTTTGACCCGTCATGCCATCTGATGTGGCTTTTTAAACCAAAGTATTGAAAAGACACCCACATAGATTTTATATCTGATTTGAACTAACAAAAGCTGCAGTTAAGTTCTGATCTTTCTGACTCTTAAAAGGTATTTTGAGATCTCCGTCAGATGTGCAGACCTTATGCCATACATGGCATTCAAAGGTGTGCACAGATATATAGGCATCGTGATGTACATTAATACAATACATATATATATATATATTATATATATATATATATGTGTGTGTGTGTGTGGTGTGTGTGTGTGTGTGTGTTGTGTGTGTGTGTGTGGTGTGTGTGTGTGTGTGTGTGTGTTGTGTGTGTGTGTGTGTGTGTGTGTGTGTGTGTGTGTGCATGTGTGTGAGTGCGTATGTATATATATATATATTCTTCTTTATCTTTTTTCCCCATTGTGGAGCATAAGGCCTTAACAATTGTTTTCCACTTTTTGTGGTCATTGGCGTGTTTCTTGGCTGCTTCCCATGTCAGTCCGATGTTCTTGAACTCGTCCAAAATGCTCCGCGTCCACGTCTGCTTCGGGTATCCTCGCTTCCTTTTCCCCTGCGGGTTCCAGTCAAGTGCTTGTCCGGTTCTTTCCGCAGTGTGTGTCCGATCCATCTCCATTTCCTTTGTCTAATCTGAACATGTATGGGCTCATGGTTGTCCTTTTCCCACAGGTCAGTGTTTGGGACTCTGTCGAAACACTTCAGATGGATGATCTGCTGCGGACATACATATGTGTACTTACATATATATGTGTGCATATATATATATATACACACACACACACATGTATTTGTATATACATATATATATATATATATATATATATATATATATGTGTGTGTGTGTGTGTGGTGTGGTGTATGTATATGTGTATATATATATATAATATATATATATATATATATATATATATTATATATAATATATATATATATATATATATATATATATATATATATATGCACGTATACATACATATAATACATAGTTGTATGAATGTATGCATATATATATATCAGCCCTTAAACTTGCTAGTATTTATAAAATTTACAAAAATAAAGAAAATATATGCAGCAAATAAGGGTTCAATAGTTTAGGACATTGAAAATTCTTCGTGCTTTGTCAATATCCATGCTGGCCTTCAATCATTCGTATATTAAGTATTAACAAACAAGGGGCCACTAATTCATACATGTTGTAAAGAGTGAAGGAATTCACTAATATTGGGGAATAACTACGAGACGTGAGTCCCAGTTGAAAATTTATCTTCAACAAGATCCTAAACATATGCGTCTTTAATGGAGAGAAAATTGATTTCGATAGTTTTGTTTTCTATAGCACTGAGTCAGTTATAAGATCTGAGATGATTCTTTGGAACCATTGATGTTGAAATGGCATTAAACGACAAGAAGAATAGCATATTGTTACCCTATCTAGAGCACACAACTTATTTTTTAAATGCCCATCCCATTCGATAATTCAATAATATCGTTTGGAATGATGCTTCCAGTCGGTGAAGAAAATATCAGCAATTGATTAGGTGGTACTGACCTCACCGAAAACCTATCCACAGAAAATAAGGATAGGTATGTGTTTCCCACCATGGATAGGAATGTGTCACGAAGCTCTTCACTTTGAACTTTAATTTGAATTTATATATACATATATATATATATATATACAGAGAGAGAGAGAGAGAGAAAATAGTAAAAAGTGAAAAACTACAGAAGGCTTGTTTTAAAAGGTTAAAAAATATATATTTGAGTCAATATGTCTGAAGAATGTTATAAATTTTTTTCATACAATGACATAGTTTAGACGAAATGACATATTGACTCAAATATATATTTTTTAACCTTTTAAAACAAGCCTTCTGTAGTTTTTTTCACTTTTTACTATTTTCTATATATTCAACCACGTGCTTTCACAAACCAACTTTCTCACCTATATATATAATATATATATATATATACAACACACACATACATGCGCACACACACACACGTACACACAAGCACACACGCACATACACACACGCAGGTACATACACACACACACACACACATGCACACGAAAACAAACATACACAAACGTACGTACACACACACACACAGACACGCACGCGCACACACTCATTCGAGCACATACACACAGACTTGTGCCCACGCACATACCCACACATACACACAGATACCTCATTCTCTTATACTCCACTGTCTTAGAAAGAACTTTTGCTGCACTCTTTCCCTTTGGGTTATTTCAAAATGTAAGCACATGTAGACCGTTGGTGTTTTTCTTTCTTTTTTCTCCGCCTTCCTATTCTCTTAGACTTTCCTACGTGTTCTGTTTCTCACGATGAGCTTTACTCGAAACGTAAAACCACCTTTCTTTCCTTCCTTGAGTGTCTGCTAATACTTTGCATGTACCACGTCCTCACGTTGGTTTTTTTTCTTGTGTTTACTCTTCGTTTTTTTTTTGGTGGTGGTGGGGAATTAACTATGTATATGCATACATATATACTTACTTTGGAACCAGTTGTTATGTGGTTTGATCCTACTGCACGGCATATTTGGCAAGTGCGTTCTATTATAGCCCGAGTCGAGTAATTCATTGATGAATTTTATAGATGGAAACTGTGTGGAATCCTGTCTACGGGGACATAAACAAACCAACAGCTGCTCGTACGTGGTATGGAAGGACAAACACACATATATATATATACAGCGATTTACTTTAATTTTTGTTTGCTATTCCACTCATGTGGCATCGATCGACCTGTGGCTATGATAGAAGACAGTGGAATTAAAATCGAACCATATTATGGAAAGCAAACTTCTTACTGAAGAGCTGTGTCTGTGCCTGTTGCGTACCTTTTTACAACTCCTCTGTGATGGTAACTATCAGCAAAATCCTAGAATATATATTTACACATACACTAATTTCAGCCTCTGTCTCAAGAAGCACAAGTAGAATGATCTTAATGACAAGCATATATGTCTGCCTCTTAGGAGGCCCTTATAAGGCAATATATACTTACTGAAGTTCTCTGTAGGTAAGTGCTCACCACATGGAGCAAAATACAGGGCGGACTCTGGAATAAATAAAATTATTCTCAAACACAATCAAAATATATATAGAAGATATGTTGACACTTTTAATTAGAGCGATAGAGTTTAATAGAAAAGACTATTAAAGTGCTACGTCTGAACGGTGCTAACGTATGGATGTGAGTTTTGGACGATAAAGATAATCATAGAGAAGAGACTCAAAGCTGCAAGACTCTGGTTTTATAGAAAAATGCTTAGAACCTGGTGGGTACAGAGGGTGATGAATGTGGAAGTGTTGAAGAAGATGAGAGTGAAGAGACAGTTGATAGATACTATCTGAGAAAGACAGTGGAGATTTGTTGGTCATTTTTTCGGAGAGGTTGACGGAATGGAGTGTTATATGGTGGAGACTGAGCTGGTGGGAGGGAGAAGAAGGGCCTGGGTGATGTTGCGGGAGACAGATATAAATGGAGGAAAAACAAGAAAGAGAGAGAGTTAGAGAGAGAGAGAGAGAGAGAGAGAGAGAGAGAGAGAGAAAGAAAGAGAGATTTAAACAGTCTTTTAGTCGTAAAAGAGGACTGGAGAAAGAACACCATAAAGCAAAGACGTGTGGTTAAGAATCCCGTTTGCAATCAGTTTACTTTTGCATGAGTTTGATAATAGTAAACTACGAGGAAAACTAACGTACATGTATGTATATTCGAATAAAAGTGAGTGATAGAATATGTACCAGATTTAAAAATAAATACTTAGGTCACTCTTTCCACTAAGATGGTGACTCTACATAAATAACGTTATGCACTCACAACCCGCCTTATCTTTAATATAAATTCAGCCAATAATATCAATGTGTTCTTAGATACATCAATATAGAAATAAGAAATAACACATGCAACACGTTTCTATTCAAGAAATTGCTGATATACTTTATGTTTCATATATAGAGTGGGTGTTCCTATAGATATAACATATCCATAGACAAAATCCCTACTTAGACTAGCTTTTAAATATTCATAAGACGAACAAGAGCTAAATAAGAAATCCTATGTGTAAAACAAACATAAGTTACCATTAAATATGCAGAAAAACTCATACAGATATAATCAATTGTATTCACACAGGTGCAGCGCCTATCAAAGATAACCCTCTAAGTAGTATTGTAAACTACTTGAACCAAGAGCACCGAAAATACATCAAACTCATGGTACACCTATTATATACCGCCATATATTAATGCATTTATCCATTCTGTGTTAGGAAACACATAAAAGGAACAATTTTAAAAGAAAGCAGAAAAATGTATTATAACAATTCAAAGAAACTAAATGTTATAATATGTTACATTGAAAGCAGAATCAAAATCCTTATTTATACGATAGTGTGAACCAACACAAAACGTTCTTGACATTGAAAGCGTAATACATAAATTCTAATGCAAATATGAAGGATGTAAACTTCTTGTATCACGCTGCTACATTGAAGAGTCAACTATAACACTCGCTTGTCGCTAGATCATATATTTATAGTAAGAAACCGTATCAACCTATAGCGATAACATATATTTTCAACACAATTAGATATGAAAATAGGAATTATCATAAATATATTTCTATTTAGAATTCCACAAAAAAAAGATGAAACGAGCATGTATGGAGGTTTCGAAAATATAAACCAAATAGCAACAAAACAAAATATATGTGCATGCGTATGTAAGTACATAGGTATGTATCTGTAAGGTCACACACTCACATACACAAACATCTATGTTTATATCGTCTCCATCATCATCATCATCATCATCATCATCGTTTAACGTCCGCTTTCCGCGCTAGCACGGGTTGGACGGTTCGACCGGGTCTGGGAAGCCAGGGGCCGCTCCAGGCTCCAGTCTGAATCTGGCAGAGTTTCTACGGCTGGATGCCCTTCCTAACGCCAACCACTCCGTGAGTGGATTGGGTGCTTTTTACGTGCCACCTGCACAGGGGCCGGAGGGTCCGGCATCGTCACGATCTATTCATTTATTTCTCTTCGTATACATCTTACTACATATCTTTCTCTCTCTCTCTCTCCCTCATTATCTATGTATCTAAGTATCTATCTATCTATCTATATATCTATATATCTATCTATTAATCTATATGTATATATATATATATATATATATATATATATATATATATATATATGTATGTATATATGTATATAAACAATTGTAGCGTGGACGGTGTTTGTAAGCCATTTAAGAAACGCAAAAACCGTTCGATTCACTCCAACATTTAAATTTAATTTGTCAAAATATTTTCGTCGCTTTGAGACCGCGACCTGTTCACTGACAAAATTATATATATATATATACTCGAATATCGGAGTTCCAGACTAGTATACTTTATTAATAAAGCTGCAAAGACATCACAAAAACTGTTACACAGAGTTTCAGGTTCCCGAGCGATGGACAGTTTGTCCACCGAACGGAAATCTGAAACTCCGAGTAACAGTATTTGTGATGTATTTGCATCTTTATTTGTATATATACGTGATTTAGTGGTTAGGGCATTCGGCTCACGATTGTAAGGTCGTGTGTTCAATTCCCGGCGACGCGTTGTGTTCTTGAGCAAGACACTTTATTTCACTTTATTTCACTTTGTTCCAGTCCACTCAGCTGGCAAAAATGAGTAGTATCTGTATTTCAAAAGGGCCGGCCTTGTCACACTTTGTGTCAAGCTGAATTTTCCTGAGAACTACGTTAGGGGTACGCGTGTCTGTGGATTCCTCAGTCACTTGCACGTAAATTTCACGAGCAGGGTGTTCCGTTGATCGTATCAGCTGGGACCCTCGTCGTCGTAACCGATGGAATGCTTATATGTATATATATATATATATTTATATATGACGGGCTGGCTTCTTTCACTTTCCGTCAACTAAATGCATTCACAAGGCTTTGGTCGGCCGACGATATAGTAGAAGACATTTGCCCAAGGTGCCACGCAATGGGACTTAATCCGGAACCATGCGTTTAGGAAGAAAGCTTCTTTATTTCATAAAATTGGCTATGCAGCCTTACAAAAATGAAGAAGCTGCGGGTTGGACAAAGACACAATGATAATGGAATGAAAAAAAATGGTTGGTGTGAGAAGCAGACAACACCCGCCGATTGTTGCTTTTCGAATACATTGTTCCCTTTTTGCCCAACAAAACAAAAATGTGGTATTGAACCTCTTACCTCAATTCAAAGAATGAACGCAATCGTCCTTAGAAATTGAGGCACTGAGCCTCTTACCTTTCCTACACGATTGCCACCCGCAGGCAATCCTGCAGTCCCAAGCCGGGGCTCCAAAAACGAAACCTATATTGGTCATTTGGAGAGGTGTCCACCCTGAACATATGATCCTACATTATGACCTTCGCAGTTACCTACGGAGGCTAAAGCGAGTCTTCAGTCCAGGGCAGGATCCCTTCCCTTCAGCACCCTAGCTTCTTCACAAAGCTCTGTACAGCTCTTCCCCGACGAAAGAAGATCACAAAAACATCTTTCATCACACTGGGAGGGGCCAGAGTTTCCTACATCGGTGGCACAATTTCCACCGACGAGGTTTCAGGTACTACTAACCGCCGGCAATGTCTCATTCTTCGTCCGTCTTTTTCATTTTGTCTCCCTTGTTCTACGGGAGGGTACAGTACCCCCGTTTTATCCGGAGGATCTTTCCTCATTCCCGCAGCTTTCGGGTCCTTCGGTGGGCAATCATTACTGCCCACCTTCTTTTTATCCTTTTTTCGGGGAAGTCTCCACCTCCTCGACTGCCTTCCTCTCTCCCTCCAAACGAGGAGGGGGTCGCTACATTTATTAACTGCTCCAGGCCCCTACTTTGGTCCTGAGGATAGTTCTTCTTAATATGACCCGATTCCAGGCGCAGGTGATACTTAGGGATGCATCCCTCAAGTATCACTGGGTACCTGCAACCGTCTATTTTCAAAAAATCTGGAAATACCAGAACTTTAGCGGCTGATTGTGTCCATAGGGTCAAAACCGCTTTTGACCCCACCCAATCAGCCGCCGGCAACAATATCACATTTAAAACCTTGGGCCCGCTGCCACCCAGACAGCGGTGGATAGTATCCCCAAACTATTCCGGTTCAATGCCCGGTGGCAGCCCGCAGACCCAAGCTCTTGTTAATTTCTTCCCACAATATGTGAGAAGAAACAGAATCCCTTGCCCATCTAAGGGCTGGCTCTCAAATTTGCGAGCCACCTCAGGGGTGTCAAACAGCAACCACACCGTTGGCAGATGTTCTGCCAACACTTTTTCTATCTTTGTCTTAGTAAAGACCCCGATGGTGTCGAGTGACTTAGAATAAGTCCTCAACAGCAATGTTTTTTCCTCCAAGTTTTTCAACCATTGCTTGGGTATGATGATTTCCCACTCCAATGTTGTGTTCAATTTCTTCGCCATGCTTTGAAGAAAAAGTTCAGAAAAAAAACAAAAGTCCAAACAAAGTCAAATAGCAGTTCGAAGAAAGACAATGAAGAGCAGAAAGACAAAGAAGAGAAAAAGAAAGAAGGATGACAGTTCAAAACATGGCAACACACAATTCCGGCCAACCGGCACTCCTGGCCAACAGGTACTCAAAAAGTACTCCAGAAGTGAACATAGACACAGCAGCACATATGCATATGGATTACCATGCAGTCACGTAGAATGAACTCAAAGCCATAGAAGCCCTTCCTCCTGATCGATATGGATGGTGATCAAAAGTGTGTAATGGAGTGAAAGCTTCTGAGGAGGCCAGGATGATATATGCAAGACAGGAGAGATTTAACGAAGAATGTTGCGATCAACGAGAAACTGGATCTCAGCAACTTTTTTTGTGCACATTTTGTGCCTTTCTTTTGCTGTGCTCAAAACAAATTTACGGACCTATGAAAAGATGAACTTCAACCAAGCACTACGCCCGTATATCTGTGCACATCTTTCAATATTGAGTATGCCATGAGGTCTGCGAATCTAACGCAGGGCTCAAAAGATATTTTAAGATCCACAAAGATCAGAACTTAACTGCCGCTCTTGATGGTCCTGAACAGATATGCAATCTATGTGGGTGTCTTTTCAATACATTGTCTGATTCAAAAAGCTATATTAGATGCCAAGAGGGATCTTAGGTGTAAGTGCAAAAAGTGGTCACACTTTACATAAGGAGTAGACAACGACCATGCATGTATATATATATACATAGATACACACACATATATATGTGTGCGTGTGTGTGTGTGTGTGTGCATGTGTGGTGGGTCATGTATGTTTGTATGAATGCACACATACATAACTACATTTGTGCAGAAGTTCCAAGGTAGATGAAAGAATGAACAACCACAAGGAACTTACCCGTAACGAAAATGTTAGAGGGCTTGCAAACAGAACCACGTGCGGGTTGATACATCACATACCTGCATACCTGCATACCTACCTATTTCTTTATTACCTACAAGGGGCTAAACGCAGAGGGGACAAACAAGGACAGACATAGGTATTAAGTCGATTACATCGACCCCAGTGCGTAACTGGTACTTAATTTATCGACCCCGGCGGAATTTGAACTCACAACGTAACGCAGACGAAATACCGCTAAGCATTTCGCCCGACACGCTAACGTTTCTGCCAGCTCGCCGCCTTACCTATCTACCTACCTACATACCTATTTACCTACCTACATACATACATACATCTATACATACACACATACATACATACGTGCATGCATATATACATACATGCATACATACACACATACACATACATACGATGTGCATACATTAAATGTGGAATATATGTATGCAAGCAACTGTCTATGTACATATAATGTAGCATGTGAAATCAGCCGGTATGAGAATATATAAAATTGGAACAGATCGAAAAGTTATATAACGTAAACAAAGTCAACAAATTTGATATATAACTTGAGAGCGTGTATATTACAAAGTTACTTAGTTTATATTTGTTCTTATAAACAACTTATATCATTAGTTTTTATTTTTTTAAATGTATATATTTTATACTGTGGGTATAGCTTTTCTTGATATGATAGCATTGCGTTTAGATTTTGAATCTAAATTGATTACGTAATTTTGGAAAATTGCATCATTGGAAATATCTTTACCAATTACAAGAGTAATTCGATTGATATTAGTGAACAAAGCAATAATTCCGAAGTATAACTGACTTAAATTACAGAGGATTTACTGTTGTCCTGTGCATTATTTAAATCGGATTTCAAACAAAATGGTACATAGAATGAAATCATATTATGTTATATGTTTTTTTTTTCATCTAACTTTCAAATATACACATATGCATGCTTCCGCACATACATACATGCTTATTTATATAGTTTATGTAGATGAAAAAGGGAATACGTTTATGCAAACATAGATTTACTTGTGTGTTTTTGTCTGTGTGGTGGAGTATAGATGCAGACAGACGATGATTTTCTTTGCGTAAATCGCAAAGTAATTTAATATGCACTCATCGAGTCTCTCTTGGAGTATACTATATAATATTACATAAATGTGTGAGTGTGTTTGAGGGTATGTGCGTGTAAGCACGCGTGCGTATGTATGTACGTATGTATATGCGTGTATGTATGTACGTATGTACATGCGTGTATGTGTGAATATATTGTATGTGTATAAGTTTATGTTTATATTCAGTAGCTGTAGTTGATTCAACATATATTCATACTTTCATTCAAAGTATAGCTTCACGCTACTATCTAGGAACTTTATAACATATCGGCATTCTGAAGTAAATGGAAAAGCGAAACATAGACTGGTGTCAGGTTAAGTAATATTTGATGTGGTTAAAACTAGTGGCTAAAAGCTCATAGCATGCATGCAAAGTCGAAATATCTTTGCAAATTGACTGTTTGTGAGTAGTTTATGATATAGTATTCTTTAGTTAATTCAGATTGAACAGTTCAAATTCCTTGATACTCGTATGAATCAATGGCGCAGAATTTATTACTGTCACCAGAAGATGATGAAAAATCCATTTCTTCGAGTTGGGGAACGGCAGTCACACATGGCTACATAAATAATGTATATACCCAATAACGATAGGTTTTACAGAGTTAACAATACAGCAAGTTTATGAGGTTGACTACGTTCGTGATTTATCATTTTTATTTATTTATCTTTTTTTTTTTGCATATTTGCTGTGAAAATGTTCTGATCTTCCAACGTGTACTGTCGTTTGGACGACGCAACCATAGTGTCCAGTTTAAGCAACATTTGTTTCTACGATTTGTGGCGTAATGGACAAAGTCTGTTTATCGTAATTACATGCCTTTCCCGCGCTAGTGGTGAAAATGGTAAGTTTCTTGTATGTTATTTTCCTAGATAGAGTACAGTTATTCTCTCAGATCTTAGCCGTTCCTTATACTGAAAGGACTTTTTGGCCTCGGATGTGCTCTTTGAGCGGATTATGTACGACTCTGGACGTCAGAGCGTGTAAATGTATCCTACATCAGTTGGACACCATTGAAATCTTATAGAAATTACTTGTGCTTGTGATCGTGAATGAAATTATTTCACGCTTCAATTAAGATAGAAGCCGTATTATTTAATCGTATTACTTATAATCAGTAAATCACAAGTATGTGATTTACTTATAGTTATCAACTGGAATTTTCCTAAATATCGTGGGTCATTAGAGTCTGAATTTAATGGAAGAATTAAAACTGCAATAGGAATGCTTTCAAATATATTGTAGCCACTTAAACTGTTATTCGTCCGAAAATCAAATCGTATGTGTTAGTAGTAGGCGTTTTGATAAGTTAATTCGTGGCACTCCGTCGGTCACGATGACGAAGGTTCTAGTTGATCCGATCAATGGAACAGCTTGCTCGTAAAATTAACGTGCAAGTGGCTGAGAACTTCACAGACACAGGCCTTAAAGTAGTTCTCGGAGAAATTCAACGTGACACAGAGTGTGACAAAGCCGGCCGTTTGAAATACAGGTACAACAGAAACAGAAAGAAAGAGTGAGAGAAAGTTGTGGTGAAAGAATACAGTAGGGTTCACCACCACCCCCTACCGGAGCCTCGTGGAGCTTTAGGTGTTTTCGCTCAATAAACACTCACAACGCCCGGTCTGGGAATCGAAACCGCGATCCTATGTCCACGATCCGCTGTCCTGACCACTAGGCAATTGCGCCTCCGTACTGGTTAATAGAATAAAGGCATATAGCTCAAGTAGTCGTTTTTGAAAATACAGCATTACGAAAAACATTGAATATCTGTTTTGACATTGAAGTAACCGACCTATATACAAGTCTATTTTTTAAATACATGTACTAGTCATGGTGTTTGATCAAATCCCTATCGGATAAATTTGCACTTGGCACTAAAAAACTACACCAAATATGGCGTCCATGTAAACATAATTTTTGTTAAAGTGAAAAACTTTTTTAGTTTGCGTTGATTTTTGTAGTGTTTGTTCCAATATATCATTCATTTCTCAGATTTTAAGCACCACCAGTGAGAAATTTTTATTGTCTCAATAATTTAAACTAGTTCTCAATAATTTTGACTAGTTCTTCAACTCACTCTATCACATACGAGGAACACTTGTGAGTTTATATCTATTTGAATTCGAATTTTCGTTGATATTTGATATAAACTAAAGAAAAATCTGTTCTCTCCACTAGAGGCGAACGACTGATATTTATGGGGAAGGTGTTAGTCGATTACATCGATGCTAGTGCTCAAGTGGTATTTATTATATCGAACCCAGTGAGATGAAAAGCGAAGTCGATGTCAGCAGAATTTTAACTTAAAACGCGTAAAGATAGGCAAGAAATACCACCGAGACAATTCAATGCGCTAACAATTCAACCAGTTCGCCGTTTTAAAGCCATAATATAAATAATATATTTTTAAATGTGTCGATACTTTCTACATATTTTTCATTCTCTTTGAATATTTACTGAAAAATAATGTATTTCCATACAGATACAGAAACAATACACGGTTATTCATTATATTTGCTGTAGTTGTTGCTGATGTTCAGACGAAGGTCAACTCTAATTGAGCAAATCTAAGATCAAAGGCCTTTCAAGACGTCTGCATTCTGTCTTAATTTTACGGCATAGTGGGTAGAAGGGTCTTGATATAATATTCATAGTGATAACTAATGTCAAGATGATTGATTTCTTGACTGACAATTAAGTCATTAACTGATCGATTGATTTCGATTGTAGATAATGAGACAGATTTACACCTAGAAGCACCAAAATGTACAGTGAAGTGTAAAAACGAAAAGAGAAACAAGAACGTCAGACTGAGAAAGGATGTGTGGTGGTGCGTTTATGTGTGTATGTAAGTGCGTGTGTGTGTGTGTGTGTGTGTGTATGTGTGTGTGTGTGTGTGTGTGTGTGTAGATAAATATAGATGTAGATAAAGACGTATATCGGGAGAGAGAGAGAGAGAGAGAGAGAGGGAGAAAGAGAGATTTATCAGTTCCTTCATAGATCGGTAGAAAGATACAGTCAAAATGAATACATAATTAAAAACGAATATAGATAAGTAGGTAGTTTATAATGCTATTTGCTATACTCTAATTTACGTCAATATTTAAACATTATGCTCCAAGTCATTCCCAGAATGTGATATAATATATTTCTGTTCACAAATTATTTTCTTGTCCACCAAACAACAAATCTTTTATCATGATATAATGATATAATTTAATAAGTGTTCATTTATTCTACAGTTCTTAGCCGCCACCCATGCCGATAATGACTTCTCCACCTACAATCAGAAATGAGCCTCTAGAAATATCCACCAAATTCTATGACATTACACCGAGCACCTTGTAGAAAAATGAGACATTAGATAATATCATGTTTGATACAAAAAAATACGTGATGACCATGGCCAGAAGAGCTTTGATCATTGAACGATGCGATAGGAATTGACCTGGGGGTTGAACTACAACAACCGATGGAAAAGTATTATTAACCGAAGATTCGGTTCTAAACAATAACCTTCGTTCTTCTTTTAATTTAGTGCCACATGAAATATGCATTGCTCACATCAATTTCGATAATCTATGATTAATACTGACATGATCTTTATCGGTGCAACTCGTCAATTATATAGCAATCTAGTTTACTATCAAAACACATCTTAAGAGAATTTATTTCCCCATTAACCCCTAGGGGGACATGGTTGTAGGTACTGTTACCTCTTCACTGTAATGAAATGACGAAGTAGAATTGGCGAGTTACATTAGATTAAACTTGCCTAGGAGAATGAATAAATACTCACCATGATTAAGAAAATAACAAAAAAGTATAACAAAATGAGAAATATAAAATAGCTAAGATAAAGATTTACTTCAACATAGGCTTCTGTCGATATTCATACGGTGTGATTAATAACAGGTGGACCTGGTCAATATTGAAATGTCAAGGCAGCGGATGCAAGTGGTTTGTAATAGACTTTGTTATAGTACATACTCCAAAACTTTTAAGATTGCAAATAAATTTGTTGCAGCCTTTTATCGAATTCATAGCTTCTTACTTTAAATTAATCTCCAATATTGAAGGAATCACTCAACTTCATAATGTTTCTATTGAAATGGTATTCACTTAATAACACGAGATTCTCTGTTATCTGTTCTTTCCTTTAACCTTTTTGTAGTCTTTGGAAACTGAGATAAGTAGGTTTTTTTTTTCTTTCTCGTATTCGTTATTTTCTGAAAAGAGTTTTTTTTTTTGTTTGTTTTTTTTTCTTTCGCATACGGATGGTATACAACACATTTCCAAATCGATTCAGAAGTTCGATAGTCACTGCAGTAATCGATAGGCAGCATATAGTCCATTAAATCGTCAATTGTTATTCTATATATTGTATTTTGTTTTCAGTTACACAACATATTTATTCACTCTCTATTATGTTGTCCCTTGAATGGGCAATTAAATAGAAGCCTAATAATACAGTAAAACGAAGAGCTCATTCTATCGCTCTTTCGATTTCCCTCACTTTCTCATTTTTTGTTGTTTATTTCGATATTATATGAAAGTAATAGGATACGAACTTACAACACACATGTCGTGAAGGTGACATTTAATATAATTTCCCGATGACACAGCTGAATGACAGTTTCCGTTCACGAATTCTGTATTATTTACACACCGAAACACTAGCTAGTGTGTATAGAAGTATCTATTGATAAACGGCCAGTTCTATAGGGTAAGGGTTAACATTATAGTGACCCCAATCCTCTCCTCAGCTTCCAATTCGGTTTCTCGCTGCTTGCATTCATGTAATGGCAAAATCAGGTAGTTGCAACTCTCAACATCCTACAATTCGAGTTGTCGTTTTCTATTGAAATATTACAAAAAAGGTCGTTTTATCTTCTCTAAAGAATTAGAAAATGTTTGACATATTCCACACAGTTAGCGACTAGACTTGGAACACAAGTAAATGAAATTTCCCGAAATTTGCTACCAATTCACTGGGGATTATGATGGTGATCATCATGAGGATGATGACGACGATATACACCAACAACAATTATTCTTTCTTACCTAGTTGCACGAACATCTGTTTTAAGTGAAGGGCCAAGAAGGTTACATTCTCCCCGGTGGTTTATTTTATCGACATCTGCAGAATAAAAGACAAATTTGTTTCCTGCGAAATTTGAACCCAAATCGTAAGGAATCGAAAGCAAAGTGGTACAGTATTTTTATAAAGCGTTACCAATTATCTTCGGTTGTTGATAATTTGTGGTTCTTTATGGATTTTTTGAAATTTGAGGATTGTTGTAAAATTGGAAGATATCCTTTGGCCTAGTGTAAGATGTTATGGTATTCCTGATGATGGCTGACTACAAATAGCATATTTATAATACATTTATGCCTTTCCATCATTAGGAGGTTTCCTCTCTAAAATATAAATTGGGATAGCTTTGGTTTTGGTTTTACTGGTACATCAGTTCCGAACGAATGCATTTAGTTATACATGTTATCTATATCGTCTATTTGGCTTCGTAACCGTTTAACATGTACGTCCTGCCATATTAAATTCGCTGTGCCTTTCAATGTATATAATGTGTGGCAAAATGAAAAATCTAAGTATTGATGGCTATCCGAGCATACGTAAAGGGTCCTTAGAATTTTTTTTGTTTTCAGGAAATTTCTAGCTTGTCATCTGTATTATCAACCCTCTCTGCGAATACGTAGGTAGATATACACCTCATGATTGCTTTTTTTTTCTTTATTTTTAGTCTCGCACTTATTCTGCCAGTTCTTTTTCCCGAGGTGCTAAGTTACAGGGATATAAACAAACCAACATCGGTTTCCAAGTAGTGGGCAACAATCCAGATACAAGGATACACACGCACATACACACAAACACATGTATATAATATCTGTGCATGTATGCATATATATATATATTATATATATATATATATATATATATATATATTATATATATATATATATACATATATATATGCATATATATATATATATGTGTGTGTGTGTGTGTGCGTGCATCGTGGCACTCCGTCGCTTGCGACGACGAGGGTTGCAGTTGATCCGATTGTGGAATTAATGTGTAAGTAGGTGAGCACTTCAACGACACGTGGAGATTCAGTGTGACACATATATATATAAGAAATGGAAAACAATACAATAAATTGAACAATTATAAATTCAATTCAATTTAAATATTTTATAGAAACGAATAACACATCTCATAAATTACAGCCATTTCCGCTCCATTAATAAAACGGAGTTTTTCAAAGTAATCAAATCCGTTTAAATTTGTAATGATTCTCCATCAGATAGACATATCTGCTTAAACATAAATATAAATCAGTAAATTCTTCGGATATTTAATATCCATTGTGTGTATTTTAAACCTATCTAAATTGTAATATATATAATATATATATATATATATATATATATATATATATATATATAATATATATATATATATATATATATATATATATATATACGTGTGTGAGTGTATACAAGATGGGCTTCTTTCAGTTTCTATTTACCAACTGCCCTCACTAGGATTTTGTTTTCCCGAAATTATAGTAGAAAACTCTTCCCTACATGGATCCCGAACCATGAGGTTGTGAAGCAGACTTCTTACCACACAGCCAGACGACATAGGCTTTCCTTCATAAGTGAAAATGTTTTTGTTATAGTAAAAATATCAGAATACAGTAAACGTTAAAACGTTAGCATATTTAGAACCAGGTGCATGTATAACGCTAATGTGTTAAATGCATATTATGGTAAATAGCATAGCAATAGGATTGGAATCACACAATGTGAGTGTAAGAATGTGCGTATGTGCGTGTGTGTATGTTTGTGTATTTAGTTCATTGTGCGTGTGTCAGTCAGGTCTCTGTGCGTATGTCAACGTGTGTGCGCGTGTGTGTTTGTGAGAGAGTGGTGTATGTGAGTGCGTTAGTTCTTTCCAATATTGCGATACGAATCTACACTGGTGGAATGTTAAAAATTGGTAATTTTTATGAAATACGATTACATTTCTCCTGTGAAATTTCGAAATTTAACCTGTAATTACACCATTTTGGTTTTGCATTTTTCTCTCATACGCTTTTAACATTTTCCTTTGTTTTGATAATGCACAAAATTCTTAAACATAAACTAAGTTTTATGTAAGTGAGCGGAAATTTTCTTTTCATTAAAAAATATTATTCTTACCTGTAGCATTCCAGAAATAATGTGCAACATTAATTGAAAGAAAAAATATACTTTCATCATGGATGTCATTGTAATTTATATATATATCAGAACCATATCTATGATACTGTCAATAGTTCATTGTACAATAGAAATATTGGATTCAGGAAACTCAATTCTGCATCATTTCTTAACAACTGTTCAAGAAATATAAGATACATATTCGAGCTCTACAATCGATAAAGAAAAATAATTCAGAAGTGAACGATGAATTTTCTACGTTATGAACGACATGATAGAAGCAGCAACCAAATATCCATAAAATTTTATCCAACCACGTTAAATAGGGAAAGGATATATTAGTTAATCTATGATCAATGTTTGAACATGTTTGATTAGAGTTACTCAACCAGGGTTGAATTATGGTTGAACAATCAGAGCAAGAATCCCACAGCACTTTTCAGAATCCATATGTATCTGAGACGAACCAGCTTCTAAAACTCAGTAAGCCTGGTACAAAGTAGAAAATAACTTAAGAAATATTTGTTCATTGACAGGTAATAATTAATAGAGCACTAACATACTGTGTCTAACTATAAATACTACTATCCCTTTGATGTTGCAAATAAAAACATATATTACTTGAAGCAATTTTAAGCAAACATTTAAATGAAATCGTTTTAATCTAGGAAATCAGTTTCTAAAGAATTTACGCCTTACTTGCTGGAGATATATTTTACCAGAGAAATTTTAGACTAAACGCATTTTGTATAGATATCAGTCTGCAAATATAATCGCTCTACCTATAAATATCAGTCACACTTACTGGCTTATTGGTGCGCTAAGTCTTATTTCTAAATTATATTCCTCTCTTACCAAACCGTTATCTATACATTTTGCGTCATAATTTTTTCTTAAATGTAATTGTCTCTCGCTCGTATAAGTAGTCAGGTTTTGTCTCATTACGGGTATTAAGGCAGATATTCAAACAAGGCTAAAAAATTGTTGTCATAAAAATTTTCTATGGAGTGATAAATACAAAATGGCTAGTATCAATACTTTAAATTACTATATTGCATGTTAGTATATAACTGAAGTAACGAAAGCCATGGCCTTAAGAGAAAAAGAGAAGAGATAAAGTTCATATCTAAGCCAGAATTGTAGATATCTGATCAAAAAGTATTTGCTACTACTAAGCAGTATATAACTACTATCTGTTTCATGATAGATGATAAACTATCAACGCTATACTAAGGATTCACGGTGGTGTGTGGAAGGTGGATGGGGAAACTTATAAAAGCAATATCTAATTCCAAGCGTGAATAAATTCCAAAAGGATTTAAGGATCATATTTGAAACCTATAAATGGAATCGATTTAAATTATGTTTCTGAGTCTAGTATTCCTGATTTTCGAGGCAATCTTTGCAAATTGTTGTCTTCCTCAGGTCTTCACACTCTTCTTTCATCTGAGGCAGGAACGCCGTGATAATAGAAGCTCCTTGATAAATAGAAAAAACACTGCTCTAGACTGATTAAAACAGTCCTGGTTTTACTATTTATCAATCAGCATCGTCGCAAGTGACATGGTTGTCCTATACCTCAAATTTGATACCCAGCTCTATCTTTCATTGTGAATAACTTCAGCATTAATTTTAGACTTGGATTGTAAAAGCACAAAGACTTATAAATGAGTAATACTCTACTATAAAACGGATGTATATTATGCTAAAATCAGAAACATGTCACCGTATGTTATTCTACATGGCATTGGAACAATTTACACAATCAACGATTTAGTATTTATTGTCTCAATTTACATAGGGTGCAATGATTCAATATGTAATACATTTCCTATATTTAAGAAATAAATTATTATGTTCATTATTTACATTATTTACATTTGACGGGTATTTGTACTCATCTTGTTTGATGTTAACA
>NC_043015.1:11204470-11206970 GCF_006345805.1 Octopus sinensis
GAAGAATATTTCCTTGTTTAGTCTAATTTGTGTTGGTGTTCCGATAGCACATTGGTAAAATGGAAAGATTAAAAATTGTGGTAGTAGTTGCTTTGCGCATTTCTCAATGTGCTCACTAAAGGGTATCATTCTGTATTCTGGGAATGCAATCTGTTGTCGATGCAGTGTGCATCTACGTCTGAGTGATAGTCCCGTGGACCCCACGTAGTTTTGGTGGCAGCCCGAGCATTTTATGACATAAATTATGTTTTCAGAGGCACAAGTAAAATTAGATTTGATCTTGAATTTCTGTCCCTCTTTGAAAAGGAATTCTGATCCTTCTAGCAGGTTTGGACATGTTACACATTTCGGTCTACCACATTTTTTTACTTTTGCATCCGTAATTTCAGAAAACAATTTTGCCTTTGTGAGAATCTTTTTAAGTGATTTAGGTTGTTTGTAGCTTTTAATGATTTTGTGTGTTTAGAATTTCCTTTAATTTGGGGTCCTTATGAAGTATTGGTAAATCCTGGGTGATGATGGTGAAGGCTTCTTTATTTCTGGGGTTGTATGTGGATATGTAAGGTAGTATTTTCGGGGAAGGTGTGTTGTTGTGTTGAACTTTTCTCAAAGTTTCTATGTCGATTTCTGTTGCACGTCTGATCCCATCCTCTATGAGTTGAGCTGGGTAATCTCTGTCAATTAGGGTTTTTTTGATTTCTTGCAGTCTAAAGTATATATATATACCTATAAATACATACACACATACATAGACACACACATACACAGACACATACAAACACACGCACGAACATTTGCTCCGACCATGCTTGAGCATCCCGACAGCGACTGCAAATTTATTTCTATATGAACATTCTGTTTCATGAGTGTGTTGGATATCAATGTTGCCACATACGATGGCTTAGATCATAGACTCTTATACAGTAAATTATAGAAAATATTATTTGGGCATCTCCACATCTGAAACCTCCACCCGGTTACACTCATGTGTTTTGAGCTGAGAAAAATCTATTATAATTGACACTCGTCGAAGTTACCAAACAGTGAGATCGATCCTATAACGAGATGTTTATGGAACAATAGTTTTAACCTCTGAAACACACCTGCGTCCACATGATTACAGAAAGTGTTTGGGTGTATGGGATTGTGACTGTGCTTCTATATCTGTGGCTGAGTGCATTTATTAATTTTCATCTGGACGGTGTGAAATTCTTACTTGAACATTCCGTATGGATTATTAGAAACCTGAGGGCTCTTGAAATTGGAAACATCTAACGGTGTGTTATATAGCAGAACTAAAATTTGAATGAGGATAATGAGCATCTAAGATGCAACACATGGTTTTGCCTTATATAACATCCTAATCAATTTTATCACCATCGCGATTTGTGTGTATATAGTATATAGAAATATCAAAAGTACATAGACACCCCATATTATCTTAATTTATCTCATATATCGCCCGTTTTTCTGTCCCTGTTTCGTATACATTCGATCCTTTTACCAAGGAATCTAATGCTCGTAGCTTAGTTTTTCCTTGGGGCTGGCCGGATCGGAGCGATCTCAAGATTAATCAGCCGAAATTGCGAGGATGGTCCGGTTCTTGACTGAAGATTGAAGGCTTTGAATGTCCCGTCCGTGTTTTTTATATCGTCTTCTAAATGTTTTGCGTTCTTGTCCCAGTTTGTATTTTTTACACATACATATATATATATATATATATATATATATATATATATATATATATATATACGGTATACGGATGTGCTGAATCGTCTCACCTTCCCCACACCAATACCTTAACCACAACCCATTCCCCTCTTTTTCCACCCTTCCACCCTACCCCTTCTTCAAATGATCCTACGTGTCCTCCGTTCTCTCCAGCTCAATCCCATCACTCGCCCCATTTCACCAAATATTTCTTGATATGAGATCACCATGTCGCACACATATGGTTGTGATATACGTGCCTGGTGTACCCTTAATTGATGGGTGGGTATATTGGGTTTCCTATATTTTACCCCAGTGTCACATTGATGGTATGCACTGCTGTCTCAATCGATAATAATAATAATAATAATATAATAATAATAATAATAATAATAATAATAATAATAATAATAATAATAATAATAATAGAAGTAGAAGTAATAATAATAATAATAATAATAATAATAATAATAATAATAATAATAATAATAATAATAATAATAATCTAGGATGCACCACCCAAAATCTGACATGGAAAGGCTATATGTACAACGTATAAAAGGTGGTGGAGGCCTTATACAGATGGAAAACTATTATAAAATAACCACCTTAGGGCTGCAAAAATACCTACTTCAGAGATAGCCACAAAAAAGCAAAACAAAAAAAACTGTTTTCAGTATTTAAGTAAGCTGGCAAATACAAACAAGAAGTCATAGTACCTAACAAATACGAAGAAGAAACAACAAAAATTATAAAACAAATGAAATTCAAACTAAAATTAGAATAGCAA
>NC_043015.1:11209470-11211970 GCF_006345805.1 Octopus sinensis
TCTTCTTTCCCCTCCTCTTTTTTGGATGCCTGTACCCCTGGAGATTACATCAGGGTAGGAGAGTGTGCGCCCTCTGGTATTGCGAGTAGATGGCTTCCAGAGGAGAATAGTAGGGATACAGGCATCCAGCAACAGGACCTCCGTAATGCTATGATGGACCGTGAAGTCTGACATAGCATGGTAAATTCCATTGTCTCGACCACGGTCGAACAATGATGATGATGATGACCATACATGGTTAATTTCCATAGTAAGGGTAATGTTCTTAGTTTTCTTAGTGTTCTTAGTAACTTAATTCACAGAAAATCTACATTTACATCTATCTGTCTCTCTCTGTATTATTTGGAAAATATGAGGATTCCGTTGATTTTATATTGTTTAATTTCGTTCTAGTTACGTTATTTATTATTTTATAATTATGATGTTTTGTTATACTTCTGTTATCACATTTGTTATTATTTTGGTAAAGCATTGTTTGATTAACTTTTACTTTTATTTCTTTATTATTGTGAATTCGCATATATCAAATATATAATTATACAACGGTCATTATTTCTCTACTTTGCGTTGTGACGTTTATTTTCTTTACCACATTGCAATTTAATTCAATGTATCTGATTCTCTCGTATTTCACTATAAGGTATCCTGTTTATTTATGTCATTTATTGTATTCTATTCGTTTACCTCATGTTTATCTTATTTTACCACGATTTAATTTCCTATTCTTTCCTTTTTCTGATTCTATATTCTTGCATTTTTTACCATTTTATTTTACCGTAATGTATTCGGATTTAATTTTCTTGAATTTTAATCCCTTTACATTGTTGCTGTTTATTTCATTTCAGACGTTGTATAACTTTTGAATAACTACAGAAAATAAGCTACCTTAGTTAAGCACATCCTAACAAACACCATCTCCCTCGCTAGCGTTTTTCCATTTTGTCTGGTCCCATGAGAAATATTTCTATATTCTGAGCGGCAAGATTCTCCGTAAATCCTTCTATTTGATTTATTTGCAAGGAAGCACAACAAATAAATTACTAAGAGGGGACGAACAAGGACAGACAAACGGATTAAGTCGATTACATCGACCCCAGTGCGTAAATGGTACTTAATTTATCGACCCCGAATGGATGAAAGGCAAAACAACGTATTTGATTTATGTTAGAAAAAAAATAATGTAGTAGTAATCCAACAAGAAATGACCTAGATGTCATCAAATTTCACAAAAAATATGACCACTAGAGAAAGTGGTGGGTATCAGATTTCAGTACCTTATGCTAATACTATTCGACCGTACTAATACACAACAATGGACTAAGGCTGATGCCTAGAAAATGTTGACCTCGTTCCTCCGAGATACAACAGTGACCATTTACCCTCCTAACCCTTTCGATTATATCCTGCTTCCTTCTCTCTCAGCCCTCTGCCTGTCTTTCTCTTTCTCTGCCTCTCTCTGTCTCTTTCTCCTTTTCTCATGTCCTATTTCGTACATTTTACATTTCTTTTTGCTCCTCTTTCCATATGTTTGTTTCTTTTCTTTTCTTTTCCCTTTGACACGTGACGGGCTGACTCTGAAAACAATAGCATTTATAAAATTCGTTCACATTGACCAGTCAATCAATCAACCAACTGAATAACCGGAACCATAAACGAAGGTAAAATGCATGTCTGAAACGACCGAAACTCTACAATGCACAAATAAATAAATGTATGAGGTCAATTGTATTGCACTCGGTGAAAACATACCATATTAATTTGGTAATACAACCATGGATTTACAGAGAAAACTGAAAGAATTTCGGTTCTCACATTAGGATTTCCATACCAATCAGAACACCCCTTTTATTAGCCTGGTGCATTTACATTAACAGAAAGCCAGGAAGTATTTCACCCTTATTACTGTACGGATATATATATATATATATATATGTGTGTGTGTGTGTGTGTGTGTGTGTGTGTGTGTGTGTGTGTGTGTGTGTGTGCGTGTGTGTGTGTGTGTGCGCGTGTGTGTGCGTGTGTGTGTGTGCGCGTGTGTGTGTGTGTGTGCACATACATACTCGCCATATTGCAGTTCACCTATCGCGGTTTATTATTTAAGATTAGGCCGATTCCTTCATTCCTTCGTGGTGTTGTCTTGCATTTATAATAAAATAAATATATACAAATTATAAAAATGATAATAAAAAAAATATAAAGTACAGTACTGGCTGTACTTCGCGGATTTTCACCCACAGTGGGTTTTATTAGTACGTAACATACGCGATAGTATAGGAATCAATATATACGCGCAGGAATGACTATATGGTCAGTAGCTTGCGTACCAACCACATGATTCCGGGTTCAGTCCCACTGCATGGCACTTTTGGCAAGTGCCTTCTACTATAGCCCCGGGCCTAACTATATGTATATATATATATATACTACATATATATATATATATATATATATATATATATATATATATATATATATATATATATATATATGGGACCCAGAC